>NW_027180006.1:0-15000 GCF_036669925.1 Montipora capricornis | reverse complement strand
TATGTGATTTGTGGTAAAATTGGAGGTTCTAGACAACAGCAAAGTCATAAACAGGTAGGAAGTATTGTAACAGTTGCAATTTTTGCCGTAAACAAGTTGAAACAAGAACTTCTAAGTGACTCGATGAATATGCAAATTAGGACGTTTGATGTCGAAAAGTCAAAAACACATGAATTTGATGACCTGTCACGCAGCGAGTATACATTTGCCCAAAGAAATTTTTATATCACTTGAAAGCTTATCACTCAGAGAGTTAACGGTGCAAATATTGTTAGCTTTTGAGCTTTATCGCATGTTGAAAAACGATGCGGTTTCAGGGGTACCTTCAGTCAAGTAAAACAAGACGTATTGAAGTTGTAATTATTTCGGGTGACACCATCATTAAATTTCTAAAAAATCACGTTATCCAGATATCGAGATACCACAGAATAGCTTTTAGGAGGTTTCGAGCTGATAAGAATTGGTTTTGGTGGCGAAACTTGACGGCAACGTAAGCGTTAATTGCTGCGGAATTAATGGTGATTTCGACACTAACTCTTAAATTCGCATTTTCTCCAAAATAAAAACACACGACTTAAAAAACTATACAGTGCATTTAGAGACATAATAGGCTACATCTGAAAAAAAAATTGATCAAAATCCGTTTTTGGGCTGTGCAGCTAAAATTTGAAAATATTTGATTTTTTCTAACATGCACCATTAAAAATACGCATCCACTTAAAATAAGGTATCCGTAAAAATGACAACTGTTTAGTGCCCAAGAAAATAATTTGTGGAGTAACTTGTTCCACCAAGTTTGAGCTATTACTGGTATTCTGTTTTGTCGTTCTCCTTCTCTTTCTCTCTTTTTTCGTTTCTGTTCTAGTCATAGTTCTCCCAGGCATCATGCAACCTTATTTGAGCTTCTAAAGATATGCCAAAAATTCGCAATACAGAGAAAAAAGCAGTTCTCCCAGGCATCATGCAACCTTATCAGAGCTTCTAAGGGTATGCCGAAAATTGTAATACAGAGAAAAAAGCAGCTCTAAACAAATTAAAAATAAACACACAGCCTTAAGTTTATATCTCTCCGATGCTGGACTTGAATAACTGCATAGCCACCAGTGTGGACCACAGCTATCATAGACCTCTTTCATAATGGCGGCCAAATAAAATATTCTTTTGTTTTAATGCTAATAAGCCTAACTAGCCTCGCTACGACGAGCAAATTTCAAAAGAACATTTGTTTCAAAATGAGGGGAGTAGGTCTAATTAACATAAAGACAAAAGAATGGAAAAGTGGTCGCCATTTATGAAAGTGGTCTATGACATTGTGTCAAACTGGATTAAAACCAGAGAAAAATGCAGAGAGAAAATATTTTCCAAACTGTTTTCCACCTGAGCACGAAAAGCGTTGACTGTTAAGCTTTAGTTGACATAGTATGGCCGTGTAGCCGGGTCGAGCCACAGTAAGCGCGCGATAAATCAGGCCTCGTCTATGTTTAGGTGAGTTAAACTGATTTGAGCCTGCAATCCAATCGAAAACCAGTACCTGGTCAACAGTCAACTTAAAAAAAAAACAGCTAACCTCGATGAGCTAAGACCGAGCCCGCGATATGGTCATGAGACACTGGTCAGCGAATACCTTGTTTGACAGCTGTCAATTGACCATAACATGGAATTGCCATATCAAAGATGTGTGCTGTAAACCAGCGTGATATTGGTCACATTGGCAGACATGGAGGAGTGGACGTACGGACGGTCAAGAGAAAATGAGGGACATAGAGGCAGAGTAGGGGCGTTGGCCGGGATATGCCAGTATCACTAAACTTATTTATAGTAAACGGAAGTCGGTTTCCCGAGACGTGCGCAAGTGTTGAGCACGACGTCATAACAAATCACTGGAGCGTGCCAACATGACATTGTGAAATGGCGATGTTGAATATTTAATTGTGGCTTTCTCAAGTGGAATACAGGCGTCTAGATTTCGGAATCAATATTGAAAAGGGTACCGGGAAAAAGTCCTCAGGAATTTCGGAAAATGTTTCAGGTAATTCCATACCGCAAAGTAATAGAGAAAGCGTAAGCTTTGTGGTGTTCAGCCGTCGAGCGAAAACGTTCCCTCAGAAGATGACACTTCTGCTTCTTACTGCACCGTTTCTAAGACGATGGTAAGGGTAAGACCAAGGGTGAGGGTAAAGGTAAGGATACACATACTTACATACTTAATTGACCACTCCCCATAGGGGCTTTTCAGGGCCAATGAAGCAATCAACGAAACAACAGAACACAACAACAGCAACAACAACAACAACTGTTAAGAATCCCAACTGGCCGGAGGCAAACCAGTTGGCTATTAACAAGTGCAGCTGGGAAGTTGAACCAGGGACTACCAGGAACAAATTCAGCGAGTGGTCAGAGCGGGTCTTGAACCCGGGATCTCCGGATCTCAAGGCAAGCGCCCCTACCACTTGGCCACACTGCTACACTACGAATACAGAAAGTATCCTAAACATGCATAAAAGCTAACCTTAGGCCTAAAAACGTTTGTTTAGGCCTAATTAGGCCTAAGGTTAGCTTTTATGCATGTTTACGATACTTTATGTATTCGTATCCTTACCCTTACCCTCACCCTTGGTCTTACCCATACCCTCGTTTTAGAAACGCCTTTCTTACTGTGGTGGAAAAGCACAAGAAGAAGAAAAACACAAGAAACACAAGCAGCCCAGATATTTGTTCAGTGAAAGTTTTCTTCCAGAACTTGAAGCGTCCAGCGAAGTAAAGGTCTTGAGGGAGCTTGAGAGAAAAATATCACACCTTGACAGCTCTTTGCACGGTGAACTGGAAGCAATTTCTGGCCATCGTAGCAGTGCAGCTCTCAATATTTGTCAATGTAAGGCGAAGAGCTGTAGAGAAGATATTGGCAGTTATCAACCGGGCCGTTTAGTGTTAGTCCCTCTGGTCGCTACAAATTCTAAGTTTTCTTTTGTAGAACACTCGACGAAGGGATCTGAAGTGAACGACCATGGCCAGTGGCAGTGGAACGCGTAACAGAAGCACTGCGAGTGAATTGTTACGCCACTGAACTTAATGAACCCATTCCTTGAAAGGGTTTGTGATAAGAGCTTATTCATCAAGCAAAGTTTTACATTTCAATACAAAAACATCAGAGTAAATTTATTTATAAGTGTCATTTTTATAATTATTGTGAGTATCAACTGCAGAAATAAAACATTTGAATCAAAATAAGTGGCCATCTTCTCCATAAGTTTTGAAAAACAAACGGTAAACATTACATTAATTAAAACCTTCTGTTTCTTCACACATTATAAGTCTAATAGTGTCAAAGTTGAAAATTTTAGTAATTATGTAATACAGTACAATACTGTTTGTTGATGGGGGTGAGGTACACATCGCCAAGACTGTGAGCTTGTGCCCCACATCTCATGTTATGGCATGCAGAATTACAAAAAAAGGAAAACGTTAGGGCTTTTAAGGAAAGCTTTGGCCAACCAGAAGCCACATATGACTTTTACATGTACCTGTCAGTCTTCTAATTTCTTTGGTTAGGTGATATGATTATTTTGGTAACCTTGTTTTCTTGCAGTTTCACCTTTTCAGACGTTTTATGGGTATATGTTCAAATTGCCAATTTAATTCAAGGGAACCGTTAAATTGAGTTTTTAATACATGACATCGTTTGGAGTCTTCAAAATGAACAAATCACTTTTTTATTACATTACCATTTATCCATAATTTAATAATTTTGAGATGACTTACAGCCTGAGTATTGCTTTATGAACCAAGGGACCACAGTGTCATGTTTTGGTAGAGACCTTTGCATTGTGTGATTCCATTCCATTACATTTCCCAAAGAGGGCCATTGAGAGGGCTCTCAATAGAGCCAAATTTGTTTGTTAAGGAAAACAAACAAAAAAATGAATGAACAACTCAAACCAGATTAATAAGAGATGAGGGGTGAATTGCTCAAACAAAAAAACCCTTTGTTGGCAAGTGTATTAATTTGGGAAGCATATCACTGTATACCTTGACAGAATTGTCATTTTGATTTTGATAATAATTCTTGCTCGTCATTGCTGTTACGAGTTCGAATGTTCGTGAGGATGGGTAGCTTGCAAACTAAACTGAACGCAGGGTTGTCCGAACAACAACAAGAAGATTTATTCCAAAATGAACGTAGTTTCCACGAAGTAAATCTCTAAACAGCACGTACTCGATAAACTTACACGGCCTCCGCCAACTTGAATAAACATTGCTTCTGTCACACTTGACTAAACACGGCTAACGCCAACTCTCTTCGCTTGTGAAAACCAGTTGAAAGCATCGCTCAGACTCGCTGGATTATATACTTTCACAATGAGATTCTAGAACTTTCTAAAAGAGTAAACACAACCTCGTTCCCAGGGTCTCTCATCTTAACGCCTGGGGCGAGCGAGGAGAGACCCTGGTAGGGTCTGGTCACGTGTCTCCCAGAATCTGGGAGATGACAATTTATCCAATGAAGGGAGGGGCGGCTTAGTAAGAATTTTGTCTATACTGAGACTACGGGAGTGCGGAATGTGTTGTCACCAAAACAAACCAAGTTTCACGTTCCTGCGGTATGTGAACGTATGCTCTTCTGTGGCTATGTCCGGCGATAATAGTTTGCAAACGCCGAGGAAAACATAAACATCGTCTGTCATAAGTTGCTGTAGATTGTGCGGTTCAGTCAAAGACGTTTTACATTGTAAAAATCTGTTCAAGAAGGCCACTGAAGAATTGCTCGCCTTAGCCGAGGCTGTGTTTGGAGGAACTTTACAACGCCATGAATTAAGGCCACAAACGCGACAAATTCCTTGTTTAGAGAGGACCCCTCCCTAGTGTTTTCAATTGTCACGGAAGCACGTGACCAGACCCTACCAGGGTCTCTCCTCACTCGAGAGACCCTGGGAACGAGGTTGGAGTAAACAATCTAATTATAGCAAGATTTTAAGACACACCGATTTGGAAACGTTTACGCACGAGCCCAAATATAAACAAACTACGAACTCTCGGGAAGCTTCTAGAAAATAACGCTAGTCACGCAATGCTATTTTTCGTAACATAACCCCCTTTCAGAAGAAATTTCCTAAATTTATCCTAAACGAGATGCTTCCGTGAAGCATACACTGGGCTGCCTGTGGTACGTGTTACAGAAAATCAGAAGGCACTGAATTGTGTGGTATTGAACTACAGCATTCCGGTGTCTGAAAAATAACAAATAAAAGAGAAGCGAGAAACATTGGCGTCTGGGCTGACATGTTGATAATTTTTGCGTTCCCTCACAATTTCTTTTCACCACAAGTTTAAGCGTGCCCTCTGAGCATCTGACAGCTGTTCACTGAACTTAATCCCTCTTCGGCGGGGTTAGTGTTTGGATGGGAGACCAAAACAATATACCCCTCACGAAACAGAAGCATCGGACCGAAAATACTATGAACGCTAACAAATGCGAACTCACCAAGGTACATTTTGTTAGCTTGCTTTTTGCAAAACAAGAACATCATTCTAAGAGCTTAATCTGCGCAAAAAGTAGGTTCTAGAGGTAATTTTGAGAGTGGAAATCAAGGTTATGCGGCAGACGGCAAATACAAACTCACGATTTAATTCAGTTAACACACCAGAAGACGCTAACCTCATTTTGACCAGAAAATGCTTTACTATTGCCATAAAAAATTATCCAGTTAAGCTCGCATATCATAAAACATGATGAATTCATAAAGGCCACCTTTTCCAGCGAACAATTTTTGGAAACAAACAACATATTTGCTATTACAGGCAAAAACCCCTTCTATTTCATTACATGGGTGAAGAGAAGAAACTCAATCGTGTCAAATATGCGCAATATTGAAACAAACTAAATTTCAGGATCAAACCGTTTCCATGAAGAACCCTTTCCTTGAATAATGAAGCACAAAATACACGACAAGCTTTCTTTCAAATAATTCTTGGCTGTTACATTTCCAATTATTTTTTTTTTACCTGAAGACTGTGCAGAGTTGATCACAGATCCACGTAAGGTGTTCGATTCGTTCAATAGTTCTCCGACTTCGTTGAACCCATAAGTTACCAGACAATTTTACATTTGGTTTCAGTGTTCTACATAACAGCAAACTTGGTTAAATAATATTTTAAAAATACAGCTCACTTTGATTTCGGCTCGACGGGCGATAGATTGTTGTCAAAGTCCATTACTCGTCGCTCTTGAGATTCCAGGTGTTGGTCTTCACCGCCTGCCTAGTTTATCCAACTGACTTTCCATTATTGAGCTTCGTAAGGGTATAATTTATTGAAAGATCCACTAAAACGCCATTCGCGTTACATGACTTTCGACGCCATTGCAGGCTAAATTAATGATTCTCCTTTGTCCACCAGAGAAATTTACGCATTTCCACTACCCTCTCGATCCTAAGAAAATACGCGCAAAGGGCTCTATTCACAAAGACACCATTTTCCAGGGGAGTGACAGGCAAGACTTTTACCGACAGGGAAAAAATAACAATAAAAAATAATCTACCCATTTTCCCACTGGGATTGTCATACGGCAACCCAGTAACAAGAAAAATTGCCAAATACGGGGCAGTTCAATGTCAATAAACTTATTCCTCTTAATGGCTTCAACTGTGAATGATTAACTTGCAAAAACATAGCCCAACGCATAAGACGTCCGTTGGCGAACTTAGCACTGCTCATGTACTTTAAGGGTTCATGGTCCGTCTGAAGAACAAAAGAAACTCCGTACAAATAAAGATGAAATCTCTTGATACTCCATACAATCTCTAGGAATTATTTCTCAATTGTGGAGTAGTTCCTTTCTGCACTTGTCAACTTCTTGCTTGCGTAGCAAACGGGAAACAACTTCTCATCGTGTTTCTGCATTAATACTGCACCGATTCCACTGTTGGAGGCGTCCGTCCTTAAGAAATAGGGTTTAGCTGGATCGGGGAGTCGTAGAATAGGCTAATTGTTAGGTAAGACTTGATTGTTCGGTAGGCTTTCTCATGTGCTTCACCCCACTCAAGTTTATTGGGTTGGCCTTTCCACGTGAGATCAGATAAGGGCACTGAGATCGCTGCAAAGTTGGGGATGAAATCTATGTAGTATCCTGCTAGACCCATAAATGATCGCACCTGTTTCTTTGTACTTGGCCTTGGGGTATCTTTAATTTTCTCCGCGTTATCCTGATGTAAACCAATCAGTCCTTGCTCCAGTCAATGGCCTAGGAAATCCACACCGTTTACTCCGAATAGGCACTTAGTAGGTCTAATAGTCAACCCCGCTTGTACAAGGCGCGAAAATAGCTCTCTTAGGGCTCTAATATGTTCTTCCCACGTACGGGTGTGAACCAATATATCATCCCAGTAGAAATCGACATCAACTAGATTTTCTAGCAACTTCTTCATTGCACGCTTCAGTGTTGCTGCCGAGTTGATCATATCAAACGGCATCTTCAAGAACTCGTAGGTCCCGTCAGGTGTTAGGAACGCCGTTTTCTGTATGTCCTTCTCTAGTATTGTTATCTGCCAATATCCCTTGCTAAGGTCAATTTTTGAGTAGAACTTCTCTCCACTAAGCTTCTGAAACAAATGTTCAGCAGTTGGCATAGGCTCGGGATCAAATACAGTTACTTTATTTAATTTCCGATAATCAACGCACACGCGATTTGCGTTGTCTTTTTTCAGCACTACTAACACAGGTGACTCATACGGAGAACTGGACTCCCTAATAACTCCCATTTTGATCATGTCGGCAATATCTTTTCTCAGTGATTCTGTGATGCTGTAAGGTACTGGGTGAGGTCTTGATCTAGCCGGCTCGTCTGAAATGAGTTTAATATGATACTGAACGAGGTCTGTGGCACCTGGTGCTTCAGTAAACAAATTTGTGAACTGTTTAGCCAGATCCGTAAATTCATTCCGTTGCTCATCCGTCAGATTTGGTCCAGTTTTAACATCCTTGATCGATTCCTTGGCTACATATCCACCAAGCTCTAAAAAATCAACGTTTTCTCCCTCTGCTTCGTCAGCTTTAACTCCACAGTCGACAGCATCGTCTAAACACGTAGCGCCTACTCCACCAGCTACTGCTCCTTCGGCTGTAGTCTCCTCTTGCTCAAAGTACTTTTTAAGAAGGTCCATGTGGTAAACTTTCTCTTTGCCTTTTACTTTCACTTTGTAGTCATTGAGACCTACTAAAGAACTAACTTCAAAGGGGCCCTTCCACTGCATAAGTAGCTTTTTATGGTCGGTAGGTAGCAGTACAAGCACTTTCTCACCTGACTCGAACATCCTAACTTTAGATTTGTGGTCGTAATAGTGCTTTTCTTTCTGCTGGGCTTTCTCCAATTCACTATGAGCGAGTTTAAGGGTATCTACTAACTTCTCTCGTAACTGGAAAACGTATTGGTAACTGTTCTTTACCTCAGGCTCGTCAACTTCTTTCGTCCACAGCTGTTTGAGTATAGCCATTGGTCCTCTAACAGCTCTTCCACATAACAGCTCGAACGGTGAAAAATCAGTGGACTCTTAGTGGGGAACTTTACGATAAGCGAACAAGAGCGGGTTTATATAGCGATGCCACTGTCTTGCGGCTGCTCACTACACAGTTTCTTCAGCATAGACTTCATCGTTCCGTTGAACTTCTCCGTCAAACCGTTACACATCGGGTGATAGGGTGTTGTTGTAAGCTGTTTAATGCTTAGTAGTCGGGTGACTTCTCTCATGCAGTCAGAAACAAACTGCGTACCCAGATCACTCAGGATTTCTTCGGGTACTCCTAGACGGCTGAAGATATCTACCAATTTCTTGCTACAATCTGTGTGTCAATGTTCTTTATTGGCACAGCCTCAGGTTAGCGAGTCGAAAAATCTACCAGTGTCAAAACATATCTGTGTCCTCCTTCATTCGGGGGACTGATAGGACCAACAAGATCTATTGCCACTCTCTTGAAGGGTTTATCAATCAGTGGCATCTCCAACGGTACCTTCGGCACTGATCCCTTACTTACGGTCTTCTGACAAACGTCACAGGCCTTGCAAAATCGGGTTATGTCACCTTGAATTCCAGGCCAATAAAATGCACTCTGGATCTTGTCTGTGGTTTTCTTGATGCCCATGTAACCGCCCATGATCCATCCGTGAGCTACTTCCATTATGGGGCGTCTCAACTTCTCAGGTACCATAACTACTTGTTTAAGCGGTTTACCACCATTCACGTAAGGGTACTTGTACAGGCGGTACAGTATTCCAGATTTTTCTTCAAATGAAATCTTCGCCTGACCCTTCACTAGCACACCGTCTCGATCCCAGTACTTACGCAGACTCTCATCTTCTCGCTGCATCTGCTTGAGCTTCTCTCTATCCACAATATGGCTTTCACGAGTACTAGGCACCTTTAAGGTCGTGCGTTCATCCTTTTTCTTGGCTTGACTTCTGGTAGTTACTGCACAAGCCTCTTGCCACCTGGGATCTGGATTCTGTGGGTCCTTTGTATCACGTACATTACCAATAATTAGGTCGTAGATAGGATCTGAAAGGCACTGCGCTTCTACATGACCCTTAAGATAAGGCGTATCAACATAAATTCTTGCTATAGGCACCTTCCTCGTTGTGTTTTCAATAAGCAACATGACGTTAAAGTCTCCTGTGAACTGATCCTCGGCAACAATGTCCTTCTTGACTACAATTCCACTGCAACCGGTATCTCTTAAAATGTCGACATTCTTCTCTCCAACTCTGCCCTTTACAACAGGCATATTACTTCTTACTCCAGTTAAGGGTTCAACATAGGCATTACTTAGCAATGGGACTTTCTTTCCAAAGGCTAACAGAAGCTTATCATTTTGAATACACGACTTGACTTCTTCGGGGGTAGCGTTAAGATCTGGTGACTTAACCAAGCAGCCAGCACTAACTTGACCACGTTGCACAGGGTTACCATCTTTACCTTGAGCTCCTGACTTCCGTCCACCTAATCGACATATATATATATATATATATATATATTATATATTATATATATAATATATATAATATAGATAGATAGATAGGTATAATAAAACGACGAAGAGACAAACGACGAAGAGAGACAAACTCTTGACAGTTCCAGCGTTTAATCGACGTTTCGGCCTTCGGCCTTCTTCAGGATAGTTTAAAAGTTAAAAATTAAAAAAGCTATATACAATGGTTGTGAGTGGCAGAGTTACGAGCTTTTATATAGTACACAAAAAATGGAAATTAAGGTTGCGTAACAAAAGAAAAGGTCTTAATTACAAGCTAAGCAAAACAAAAAACAATTGATAAAAAGGAACAAACAGACTAATTAGATAAATCGTGTTATTACGTAACAAACTCCCCATTGAGGGCCTCTGAGTGAATGTGCGGGTCAATGTCATAACAAGGTCCTCAGAGAGGGCCCCTAAACAATGTAATAGATTCCCAATCGAAAGCCTCTGAATGAAAAACCAAACACAAACATAACAGGATCCCCCAATAGAGTTTTTGAACAAAGACAACAACGACTAAGTGAAGGCTAACAAAACAAAAGGGCAAGATTACAAACTGGAAACATTCAAAGCTAGATGGGAGCTAACGAGGTCCTACAGACAGCAAAAATTACGATGATTACAAATTTGGGCTGAAAAGAATTTACACTACAATAGAGACAAAGTCAACTGTTGTAGCAGATACGATTTTTGGATTTGAATTCACCCCTTTTGTAAAGACCGTGTGGATATAATGAAAAGAGTTGTGAGGTCCAATATGCTTCTCTGGTGAGGAGCAGTTGTTCAAGATGGGTTGCATTTTTGTGGTTTACAATTTGTTCGATAATAATAAAACTAATTTGACAAATTTGATGCTCAAAAGAATTATAATGGACCGCCAGCTCACATGTTCTTCTGTTCTTAAGCATTGATGATTTATGGTTACGAAAACGAACCTTGAATTCTGTTGAAGTGGAGCCCACGTACTGCTTTTTGCATTTGTTACAAGCAGCCAAATAAATGACATTTTTGGAAGTACAGCTTAATTTCTGATTAATCCTATATATGCGGCCCGTAGCAAAACTCTTAAACTTAGTATCTTGAATCAAAAAATGTTTACAGAGGTCACATCTTTTGTTACATTTGCAACAACCTCGATAATATTCAAAGGTTTCATTTCTGGCTTCAATGTTCCGAAATTTAGATGGAGATAAGATTTATTTTAGGTTTTTTGTTCTGCGATAAGCTGGAAAAATCGACTTTGATGGAAAAATCTCTAAGAGCTCAGGAGACAATCTAAGTAAGTGGGAATGTTTTTTAATCACCTGCTGGATGTCTGGAAGAATTGGGTTGTAGTCAAGTACTAGAGGAAAAACCTTTTTCTTTGGCTTGACTCTTTTTGTTAGGAGTTCGGACCTCTCATTGCTTAATGCTTTTTCAAATTGTCTGTCCACTAATTCCTTGCTGTAATTTTGTGAGCACAGATATCCTTTATATTCTTCACATCTCTTGTTCAAAAATTGGTCTGTAGAACAATTGCGTTTAATTCGAAGAGCCACCCCATAGGGAATTGCACGCATACAATGTGATGGGTGCGAACTCGAAAAAGGTAAATAAAGATGACTATCGGTTGGCTTAGCATAAATATCAGTGATTATAAACCCATCTTGGAGGTGCAAAGTAAGATCTAGAACGTTGAGGCTACTCTCCGAATATACCAGTTCAAACTTGATGGTGGGATAGAGTGAATTAATATACTCCGTAAATTCTAGCAATTTCGTCAAACCAAGAGTCCAAAGATCAAACACATCTCTATACCTCCACCAAAGCATAGGCTTGCTTGCACCTCCAAGTTTAGCCTTCTCATCAATTAATCCCATTGCCAAATCGGCGTAACTACAGGCATTTTTGGGGCCCATGGCAGTGCCATGTTTCTGAATAAAATTTTGATCTGCAAATTGACAATTATTGATTTGAAGACAAATCTCAACGGCTTCGACTATACAATCCGTAGATGGAAATTTATCTTTCCTAGAATCAAGCGCCTTTCTAACAGCTGAGATTCCTAGGTTATTATCAATGTTGGGAAACATAGCCACAACATCCCAAGATACTAGCAAACTACCAGGGGGTAGGGGACCTTTCTCAGCATTTAAAGCCTGAATTTTGTTAATTAGATCACTTGTGTCTTTAACGAATGATGGAAGGTTCTGTGCTAAAGGCTTGAGATAAAACTCGGTGAAGGCAGAAAGTCTTTCGATTGACGTTCCACAGCAGGATGAAATTAAGCGGAGTGGATTGCCCTCTTTATGTGTTTTCACATTACCAAAAGCTACCCAGGTTTAGGTTCCAAATTGGTAACCCATGTGGCAATCTCTTGACTTATCTGACCTTCACCGAGCCATTTGCGTCCCCTATTTTTGACCAAAAATCGTATCTGCTACAACAGTTGACTTTGTCTCTATTGTAGTGTAAATTCTTTTCAGCCCAAATTTGTAATCATCGTAATTTTTGCTGTCTGTAGGACCTCGTTAGCTCCCATCTAGCTTTGAATGTTTCCAGTTTGTAATCTTGCCCTTCTGTTTTGTTAGCCTTCACTTAGTCGTTGTTGTCTTTGTTCAAAAACTCTATTGGGGGATCCTGTTATGTTTGTGTTTGGTTTTTCATTCAGGGGCTTTCGATTGGGAATCTATTACATTGTTTAGGGGCCCTCTCTGAGGACCTTGTTATGACATTGACCCGCACATTCACTCAGAGGCCCTCAATGGGGAGTTTGTTACGTAATAACACGATTTATCTATTTAGTCTGTTTGTTCCTTTTTATCAATTGTTTTTTGTTTTGCTTAGCTTGTAATTAAGACCTTTTCTTTTGTTACGCAACAATAATTTCCATTTTTTGTGTACTATATAAAAGCCCGTAACTCTGCCACTCACAACCATTGTATATAGCTTTTTTAATTTTAACTTTTAAACTATCCTGAAGAAGGCCGAAGGCCGAAACGTCGATTAAACGCTGGAACTGTCAAGAGTTTGTCTCTTCGTCGTTTTATTACACCTATCTACAGATTTACGGAGAGACACGTATCCTCTGGATCCTCTTACTGGGAGTTCATCGTTGGGTAAACTGCTTTTATTCTCAGTATGCTTTTATTCTCACTATATATTATATATATATATATATATATATATATATATATATATATAATAGTTCAATGAATGAGACTAGTCGTTTGACATTTGCCTACAGGCCTGTTTGGTGGAGGCTTTAGGCTTCCACTCTTCAGGGCTTTTTAATTAAACTGTGTGTTGCCTGCAGTATTTATAAATGGTCATCTTTCCACATACGTGCGTACAAAAATTCACGAGGTCATTAGTGTAAGTGTGCACAAATTCGCTATCACAAGCATTCACAAGATCGCTATCATAAGCATCGTTCGTCCGTAGCGTAACTTAAACGCTTGTTATCACACTATCGGTTCTTTCTTATAAAGAACGGATAGTGTGATAACAAGCGTTTAAGTAACGCTCCCCCACTTGTGGGTGTAGAGCACTCTTCGTAGGATAAACTTGGACACATCATAAGGTATATATATATATATATAGATACGTAGACTTGAACTAGGTCAAAAACATTTATTTGCTACTCCGAGTTTCATGCTTCTCACGAAGCAATCATCAGGCAACTGCCAAAAAGAAGGAATACATGGTGTTTTACAGTGATTTTGAAAATAACGGTAGCAATTCACTATAGGCTGGGGTGCATAGCAACGGTTAAACAATACAAACTGTTTCCAGTGAGCTGCTAAAAATAAGCCTTAAATAATTACGCTATTGAGAAGGAATTTCTTTGCATGTCTGCAACTTGTTACAAGCTCATTTCTGTTTAAGGGTCGCCAAATCTGGTCTACAAATTATATAGTATTTCTCCCACAGACATAAATTACACTTCTTCGTTACATTTGAATAGGATCTCGCATGCCTAACAATCCGCCATTTTATGTGATAGTCGACTTTCTTGTCTTTCAAACCCCATACATATTTACTAAGTTCAGTGGAATTTCTGTAGCGTTCAATAAAAAAGGAACATGTGTGGTTTCTATAACGTGATTTGAATGATGTGTCGCAAAGACCGATGTAAGTTTGCTTTGACTGAGATGTTGTGACCTCTGCTTGATAGATGGTATTCCGCACGTTGCACTTTCCGTCTAGAGGGCAGGATCTTTTGTCACGGCAGTTGCAAGTGTTGATAGTTTGAGCGGGTGGATTTGATGACTTGTTAATGACGGCTTTATTTTGGTTGGAGATAATTTTTTTTACATTGCTCATGCAGCTATAACTAATTTTGAGAGTGTTCCGGTTGAAAATTCTGTGCAAAGGGTGTGATTTTGGGAAGTGCTTGCCGATTAGGGTGAGGAAACACTTTCCAACTTTTGTTTTGACGTTTTGGCTGTACGGAGGATTGACTGGAGTTGTTTTTCTGTAGTTTAGATTATATATGTAGCCGCTCTTGTTGAGTGCATCTTGGTAGGTTTCTTTCGCTTTATCAAATGATTCTTTGTCGGAAGAAATTTCGGAGAGGCGCTTGTTTATGGATTCCGGTATGTTCTTTAGGATGGATGGGGGGTGATTGGATTTCTTGTGAACGTAGAGTGGGATGTTTCTTTCTTTTGTGTAGGGATAGTGCTTTCCAGATTGGAGGTCAAGGGTGACGTCTAAGAAATTTACTTTAGTGATGTTTGCTTCGAATGTGATCTTTAAGTCGTTTTCACGGAAAATTTGGCAGAAGCCCTTCTTGATTATTTCGATCTGTTGAGGGTTTGAGTTAAAAGTTGCCAAACCGTCGTCTCTATACAGGCCGATGCTGTTGCCATACGTTTTGGTTAGACAGGACAATAAATAACAACCCACTAGTTCGCATGTTTCAGCGCCATCGAAAGACCCCATTGTTATGTCGAATCAGCTGGCAGAGGATTTTTTCTCCCAGGGGCAATCATTGGAAAA
>NW_027180005.1:0-35540 GCF_036669925.1 Montipora capricornis | reverse complement strand
GTCCCCCCTTTGCTACTTTGCCAAAATGGCCATTTCGACACTTTTGCGAAAAATGTTATTTCTCGTCTAATAGGTCTTTTTTCATGCGGTTTTTTGCATAGCACAAATCTAGAATAGTTTAGCTTTTAAATCCATAGCTAATTAGGCTATCAGGCCAGACTATGTATTTCACTATGTTTGTAGCCTTCAAAAGAAGTTCGACGGCAAAAATACACGGCCATTTTTGATAAAGCTGTTACCTTTGGTCACCCCTTTGCCGCTTTGCCCAAAAATGGCACCGATTTTCGTACTTTGCGAACAAATGTTATTTATCCTCCTATAGGTCTCTTTTTTCATGCGGTTTTTTGCATAGCACGCAAATCTAAGGATAGTTTAGCCTTTCAATCCATACTTATTAGGCTATCAGGCGACTTGTATTTTCCTTTTTTTTAGGCCTTCCGAAGTTTCGACCAAAAAATCGGTCCCTATTTTTGAAGGCATTATTTTCCTGTGGACCCACCTTTGCTACTATTGCCAAAAAATGGGCGAAGTGTTCTTTTTTCGCGTTAGACTTTTGCGACAAACACTGTTATTTCTCCTCTAATAGTTCTGTCTTCATCGACGGTTTTTCCCATAGCACAAATCTAGGATAGCTTTAGCTTTCAATCCAATCTAATTAGGCTATCAGGCGACTTGTATTTCATATTTTTTTAGCCCCTTCCCGACCCGTTCGACCAGCACTAAAATCTCGAGACGCGCCCGCACCTCGCTGCACCAGGTAGAGCCCCACAGACGGAGCGCGTCAGCGAGCCATTTCCTCTCGGTCCCCCGCTTTGCTACTTTGCCATAAATAGTCACGATTTTCGATACTTTTGCGCGACAAATGTGTCACTTTTCCTCTAATCTAGCTCTTTTTTCACTGCGGTTTTCTTGCAGAGCGCTAAAATCGAGGATAGTTGTAGGCTTTCAATTCATAATAATTAGGCGTATCAGGAGACATGTATTTCCTATTTTTTTAGCCTTCCGAAGTGAGTTTCGACCAAAAAATCGCGCAATTTTGAAAAAGTTGTTCTTCGGTGCCCGGAGCTGTTGTCGAAAGGGCTTTGCCGAGAGGAAAATAGAGGTGCCGACTTTTATGATCACTTTTGCGAAAAACATAGGTTATTTCTCCTACCAAAGTAGGTTCTTTTTTCAATGGCGAGTTTTTTGCATAGAACAAATCTGAGATAGTTGTAGCTTTCACAATCACCTTAGAGCTATTGTGCAAATTAGGCCATCAGGCGACTTGTAGTTCGATATTTTTTTTGCCTTTCGTATAAGAATTTTCGGCGAGGCCAAAAAAATCGGCCATTTTTTGCAACTTTTCCTTTGCTCCCCCCTTTGCTCTAACGTTGCCAAAAATGGTAACCGATTGTGCTAAACTTTTGCGAAAAATGTATATTTCGCCGTCATGTAGGTCTTTTTTCATGTTGTTTTTTGCATAGCACAAATCTAGGAGAGTGACACGCTTTAGATTTCAATCGCATACTAATTAGGCTCTTAAGGCGAACTTGTATTCCCTACTTTTTAGCCTGCCAAAGTTCGACAAAAAAAATCGGCCCATTTTTGAACAATTTCCTTCGGTACCCCCTTTGATACTTTGCCAAAAATGGCCATTTTCGACACTTTGCGAAAAATGTTATTCTCGTCTAATAGGTCTTTTTTCATGCGGTTTTTGCATAGCACAAATCTAGGATAGTTTAGCTTTCAATCCATACTAATTAGGCCATCAGGCGACTTGTATTTCCTATTTTTTTAGCCTTCCGAAGTTCGTCCAAAAATCGGCGATTTTTGAAAATTTTCTTTGGTCCCCCTTTGCTACTTTGCCAAAAATGGCCATTTTCGACACTTTTGCGAAAAATGTTATTTCTCGTCTAATAGGTCTTTTTCATGCGGTTTTTTGCATAGCACAAATCTAGGATAGTTTAGCTTTCAATCCATACTAATTAGCCCATCAGGCGACTTGTATTTCCTATTTTTTTAGCCTTCCGAAGTTCGACCAAAAAATCGGCGATTTTTGAAAATTTTCCTTTGGTCCCCCTTTTGCTACTTTGCCAAAAATGGCCATTTTCGACACTTTTGCGAAAAATGTTATTTCTCGTCTAATAGGTCTTTTTTCATGCGGTTTTTTGCATAGCACAAATCTAGGATAGTTTAGCTTTCAATCCATACTAATTAGGCCATCAGGCGACTTGTATTTCCTATTTTTTTAGCCTTCCGAAGTTCGACCAAAAAATCGGCGATTTTTGAAAATTTTCCTTTGGTCCCCTTTTGCTACTTTGCCAAAAATGGCCATTTTCGACACTTTTGCGAAAAATGTTATTTCTCGTCTAATA
The DNA here is from genome assembly GCF_036669925.1 of Montipora capricornis. Taxonomy (NCBI): domain Eukaryota; kingdom Metazoa; phylum Cnidaria; class Anthozoa; order Scleractinia; family Acroporidae; genus Montipora; species Montipora capricornis. The sequence continues at coordinate 33,186 of NW_027180005.1, read as the reverse complement.
GGTCTTTTTTCATGCGGTTTTTGCATAGCACAAATCTAGGATAGTTTAGCTTTCAATCCATACTAATTAGGCCATCAGGCGACTTGTATTTCCTATTTTTTTAGCCTTCCGAAGTTCGACCAAAAAATCGGCGATTTTTGAAAATTTTCCTTTGGTGCCCCTTTGCTACTTTGCCAAAAATGGCCATTTTCGACACTTTTGCGAAAAATGTTATTTCTCGTCTAATAGGTCTTTTTTCATGCGGTTTTTTGCATAGCACAAATCTAGGATAGTTTAGCTTTCAATCCATACTAATTAGGCCATCAGGCGACTTGTATTTGCTATTTTTTAGCCTTCCGAAGTTCGACCAAAAAATCGGCGATTTTTGAAAATTTCCTTTGGTCCCCCCTTTGCTACTTTGCCAAAAATGGCCATTTTCGACACTTTTGCGAAAAATGTTATTTCTCGTCTAATAGGTCTTTTTTCATGCGGTTTTTTGCATAGCACAAATCTAGGATAGTTTAGCTTTCAATCCATACTAATTAGGCCATCAGGCGACTTGTATTTCCTATTTTTTTAGCCTTCCGAAGTTCGACCAAAAAATCGGCGATTTTTGAAAATTTTCCTTTGGTCCCCCCTTTGCTACTTTGCCAAAAATGGCCATTTTCGACACTTTTGCGAAAAATGTTATTTCTCGTCTAATAGGTCTTTTTTCATGCGGTTTTTTGCATAGCACAAATCTAGGATAGTTTAGCTTTCAATCCATACTAATTAGGCCATCAGGCGACTTGTATTTCCTATTTTTTTAGCCTTCCGAAGTTCGACCAAAAAATCGGCGATTTTTGAAAATTTTCCTTTGGTCCCCCCTTTGCTACTTTGCCAAAAATGGCCATTTTCGACACTTTTGCGAAAAATGTTATTTCTCGTCTAATAGGTCTTTTTTCATGCGGTTTTTTGCATAGCACAAATCTAGGATAGTTTAGCTTTCAATCCATACTAATTAGGCCATCAGGCGACTTGTATTTCCTATTTTTTTAGCCTTCCGAAGTTCGACCAAAAAATCGGCGATTTTTGAAAATTTTCCTTTGGTCCCCTTTTGCTACTTTGCCAAAAATGGCCATTTTCGACACTTTTGCGAAAAATGTTATTTCTCGTCTAATAGGTCTTTTTTCATGCGGTTTTTTGCATAGCACAAATCTAGGATAGTTTAGCTTTCAATCCATACTAATTAGGCCATCAGGCGACTTGTATTTCCTATTAGTAGTAGCCTTCCGAAGTTCGACCAAAAAATCGGCGATTTTTGAAAATTTTCCTTTGGTCCCCCCTTTGCTACTTTGCCAAAAATGGCCATTTTCGACACTTTTGCGAAAAATGTTATTTCTCGTCTAATAGGTCTTTTTTCATGCGGTTTTTTGCATAGCACAAATCTAGGATAGTTTAGCTTTCAATCCATACTAATTAGGCCATCAGGCGACTTGTATTTCCTTATTTTTTAGCCTTCCGAAGTTCGACCAAAAAATCGGCGATTTTTGAAAATTTTCCTTTGGTCCCCCCTTTGCTACTTTGCCAAAAATGGCCATTTTCGACACTTTTGCGAAAAATGTTATTTCTCGTCTAATAGGTCTTTTTTCATGCGGTTTTTTGCATAGCACAAATCTAGGATAGTTTAGCTTTCAATCCATACTAATTAGGCCATCAGGCGACTTGTATTTCCTATTTTTTTAGCCTTCCGAAGTTCGACCAAAAAATCGGCGATTTTTGAAAATTTTCCTTTGGTCCCCCTTTGCTACTTTGCCAAAAATGGCCATTTTCGACACTTTTGCGAAAAATGTTATTTCTCGTCTAATAGGTCTTTTTTCATGCGGTTTTTTGCATAGCACAAATCTAGGATAGTTTAGCTTTCAATCCATACTAATTAGGCCATCAGGCGACTTGTATTTCCTATTTTTTAGCCTTCCGAAGTTCGACCAAAAAATCGGCGATTTTTGAAAATTTTCCTTTGGTCCCCCCTTTGCTACTTTGCCAAAAATGGCCATTTTCGACACTTTTGCGAAAAATGTTATTTCTCGTCTAATAGGTCTTTTTTCATGCGGTTTTTTGCATAGCACAAATCTAGGATAGTTTAGCTTTCAATCCATACTAATTAGGCCATCAGGCGACTTGTATTTCCTATTTTTTAGCCTTCCGAAGTTCGACCAAAAAATCGGCGATTTTTGAAAATTTTCCTTTGGTCCCCCCTTTGCTACTTTGCCAAAAATGGCCATTTTCGACACTTTTGCGAAAAATGTTATTTCTCGTCTAATAGGTCTTTTTTCATGCGGTTTTTTGCATAGCACAAATCTAGGATAGTTTAGCTTTCAATCCATACTAATTAGGCCATCAGGCGACTTGTATTTCCTATTTTTTTAGCCTTCCGAAGTTCGACCAAAAAATCGGCGATTTTTGAAAATTTTCCTTTGGATCCCCCTTTGCTACTTTGCCAAAAATGGCCATTTTCGACACTTTTGCGAAAAATGTTATTTCTCGTCTAATAGGTCTTTTTTCATGCGGTTTTTTGCATAGCACAAATCTAGGATAGTTTAGCTTTCAATCCATACTAATTAGGCCATCAGGCGACTTGTATTTCCTATTTTTTTAGCCTTCCGAAGTTCGACCAAAAAATCGGCGATTTTTGAAAATTTTCCTTTGGTCCCCCCTTTGCTACTTTGCCAAAAATGGCCATTTTCGACACTTTTGCGAAAAATGTTATTTCTCGTCTAATAGGTCTTTTTTCATGCGGTTTTTTGCATAGCACAAATCTAGGATAGTTTAGCTTTCAATCCATACTAATTAGGCCATCAGGCGACTTGTATTTCCTATTTTTTAGCCTTCCGAAGTTCGACCAAAAAATCGGCGATTTTTGAAAATTTTCCTTTGGTCCCCCCTTTGCTACTTTGCCAAAAATGGCCATTTTCGACACTTTTGCGAAAAATGTTATTTCTCGTCTAATAGGTCTTTTTTCATGCGGTTTTTTGCATAGCACAAATCTAGGATAGTTTAGCTTTCAATCCATACTAATTAGGCCATCAGGCGACTTGTATTTCCTATTTTTTAGCCTTCCGAAGTTCGACCAAAAAATCGGCGATTTTTGAAAATTTTCCTTTGGTCCCCCCTTTGCTACTTTGCCAAAAATGGCCATTTTCGACACTTTTGCGAAAAATGTTATTTCTCGTCTAATAGGTCTTTTTTCATGCGGTTTTTTGCATAGCACAAATCTAGGATAGTTTAGCTTTCAATCCATACTAATTAGGCCATCAGGCGACTTGTATTTCCTATTTTTTTAGCCTTCCGAAGTTCGACCAAAAAATCGGCGATTTTTGAAAATTTTCCTTTGGTCCCCCCTTTGCTACTTTGCCAAAAATGGCCATTTTCGACACTTTTGCGAAAAATGTTATTTCTCGTCTAATAGGTCTTTTTTCATGCGGTTTTTTGCATAGCACAAATCTAGGATAGTTTAGCTTTCAATCCATACTAATTAGGCCATCAGGCGACTTGTATTTCCTATTTTTTTAGCCTTCCGAAGTTCGACCAAAAAATCGGCGATTTTTGAAAATTTTCCTTTGGTCCCCCCTTTGCTACTTTGCCAAAAATGGCCATTTTCGACACTTTTGCGAAAAATGTTATTTCTCGTCTAATAGGTCTTTTTTCATGCGGTTTTTTGCATAGCACAAATCTAGGATAGTTTAGCTTTCAATCCATACTAATTAGGCCATCAGGCGACTTGTATTTCCTATTTTTTTAGCCTTCCGAAGTTCGACCAAAAAATCGGCGATTTTTGAAAATTTTCCTTTGGTCCCCCCTTTGCTACTTTGCCAAAAATGGCCATTTTCGACACTTTTGCGAAAAATGTTATTTCTCGTCTAATAGGTCTTTTTTCATGCGGTTTTTTGCATAGCACAAATCTAGGATAGTTTAGCTTTCAATCCATACTAATTAGGCCATCAGGCGACTTGTATTTCCTATTTTTTAGCCTTCCGAAGTTCGACCAAAAAATCGGCGATTTTTGAAAATTTTCCTTTGGTCCCCCTTTGCTACTTTGCCAAAAATGGCCATTTTCGACACTTTTGCGAAAAATGTTATTTCTCGTCTAATAGGTCTTTTTTCATGCGGTTTTTTGCATAGCACAAATCTAGGATAGTTTAGCTTTCAATCCATACTAATTAGGCCATCAGGCGACTTGTATTTCCTATTTTTTTAGCCTTCCGAAGTTCGACCAAAAAATCGGCGATTTTTGAAAATTTTCCTTTGGTCCCCCCTTTGCTACTTTGCCAAAAATGGCCATTTTCGACACTTTTGCGAAAAATGTTATTTCTCGTCTAATAGGTCTTTTTTCATGCGGTTTTTTGCATAGCACAAATCTAGGATAGTTTAGCTTTCAATCCATACTAATTAGGCCATCAGGCGACTTGTATTTCCTATTTTTTTAGCCTTCCGAAGTTCGACCAAAAAATCGGCGATTTTTGAAAATTTTCCTTTGGTCCCCCCTTTGCTACTTTGCCAAAAATGGCCATTTTCGACACTTTTGCGAAAAATGTTATTTCTCGTCTAATAGGTCTTTTTTCATGCGGTTTTTTGCATAGCACAAATCTAGGATAGTTTAGCTTTCAATCCATACTAATTAGGCCATCAGGCGACTTGTATTTCCTAATTTTTTAGCCTTCCGAAGTTCGACCAAAAAATCGGCGATTTTTGAAAATTTTCCTTTGGTCCCCCCTTTGCTACTTTGCCAAAAATGGCCATTTTCGACACTTTTGCGAAAAATGTTATTTCTCGTCTAATAGGTCTTTTTTCATGCGGTTTTTTGCATAGCACAAATCTAGGATAGTTTAGCTTTCAATCCATACTAATTAGGCCATCAGGCGACTTGTATTTCCTATTTTTTTAGCCTTCCGAAGTTCGACCAAAAAATCGGCGATTTTTGAAAATTTTCCTTTGGTCCCCCTTTGCTACTTTGCCAAAAATGGCCATTTTCGACACTTTTGCGAAAAATGTTATTTCTCGTCTAATAGGTCTTTTTTCATGCGGTTTTTTGCATAGCACAAATCTAGGATAGTTTAGCTTTCAATCCATACTAATTAGGCCATCAGGCGACTTGTATTTCCTATTTTTTTAGCCTTCCGAAGTTCGACCAAAAAATCGGCGATTTTTGAAAATTTTCCTTTGGTCCCCCCTTTGCTACTTTGCCAAAAATGGCCATTTTCGACACTTTTGCGAAAAATGTTATTTCTCGTCTAATAGGTCTTTTTTCATGCGGTTTTTTGCATAGCACAAATCTAGGATAGTTTAGCTTTCAATCCATACTAATTAGGCCATCAGGCGACTTGTATTTCCTATTTTTTTAGCCTTCCGAAGTTCGACCAAAAAATCGGCGATTTTTGAAAATTTTCCTTTGGTCCCCCCTTTGCTACTTTGCCAAAAATGGCCATTTTCGACACTTTTGCGAAAAATGTTATTTCTCGTCTAATAGGTCTTTTTTCATGCGGTTTTTTGCATAGCACAAATCTAGGATAGTTTAGCTTTCAATCCATACTAATTAGGCCATCAGGCGACTTGTATTTCCTATTTTTTTAGCCTTCCGAAGTTCGACCAAAAAATCGGCGATTTTTGAAAATTTTCCTTTGGTCCCCCTTTGCTACTTTGCCAAAAATGGCCATTTTCGACACTTTTGCGAAAAATGTTATTTCTCGTCTAATAGGTCTTTTTTCATGCGGTTTTTTGCATAGCACAAATCTAGGATAGTTTAGCTTTCAATCCATACTAATTAGGCCATCAGGCGACTTGTATTTCCTATTTTTTTAGCCTTCCGAAGTTCGACCAAAAAATCGGCGATTTTTGAAAATTTTCCTTTGGTCCCCCTTTGCTACTTTGCCAAAAATGGCCATTTTCGACACTTTTGCGAAAAATGTTATTTCTCGTCTAATAGGTCTTTTTTCATGCGGTTTTTTGCATAGCACAAATCTAGGATAGTTTAGCTTTCAATCCATACTAATTAGGCCATCAGGCGACTTGTATTTCCTATTTTTTAGCCTTCCGAAGTTCGACCAAAAAATCGGCGATTTTTGAAAATTTTCCTTTGGTCCCCCCTTTGCTACTTTGCCAAAAATGGCCATTTTCGACACTTTTGCGAAAAATGTTATTTCTCGTCTAATAGGTCTTTTTTCATGCGGTTTTTTGCATAGCACAAATCTAGGATAGTTTAGCTTTCAATCCATACTAATTAGGCCATCAGGCGACTTGTATTTCCTATTTTTTTAGCCTTCCGAAGTTCGACCAAAAAATCGGCGATTTTTGAAAATTTTCCTTTGGTCCCCCCTTTGCTACTTTGCCAAAAATGGCCATTTTCGACACTTTTGCGAAAAATGTTATTTCTCGTCTAATAGGTCTTTTTTCATGCGGTTTTTTGCATAGCACAAATCTAGGATAGTTTAGCTTTCAATCCATACTAATTAGGCCATCAGGCGACTTGTATTTCCTATTTTTTAGCCTTCCGAAGTTCGACCAAAAAATCGGCGATTTTTGAAAATTTTCCTTTGGTCCCCCCTTTGCTACTTTGCCAAAAATGGCCATTTTCGACACTTTTGCGAAAAATGTTATTTCTCGTCTAATAGGTCTTTTTTCATGCGGGTTTTTGCATAGCACAAATCTAGGATAGTTTAGCTTTCAATCCATACTAATTAGGCCATCAGGCGACTTGTATTTCCTATTTTTTTAGCCTTCCGAAGTTCGACCAAAAAATCGGCGATTTTTGAAAATTTTCCTTTGGTCCCCCCTTTGCTACTTTGCCAAAAATGGCCATTTTCGACACTTTTGCGAAAAATGTTATTTCTCGTCTAATAGGTCTTTTTTCATGCGGTTTTTTGCATAGCACAAATCTAGGATAGTTTAGCTTTCAATCCATACTAATTAGGCCATCAGGCGACTTGTATTTCCTATTTTTTTAGCCTTCCGAAGTTCGACCAAAAAATCGGCGATTTTTGAAAATTTTCCTTTGGTCCCCCCTTTGCTACTTTGCCAAAAATGGCCATTTTCGACACTTTTGCGAAAAATGTTATTTCTCGTCTAATAGGTCTTTTTTCATGCGGTTTTTTGCATAGCACAAATCTAGGATAGTTTAGCTTTCAATCCATACTAATTAGGCCATCAGGCGACTTGTATTTCCTATTTTTTTAGCCTTCCGAAGTTCGACCAAAAAATCGGCGATTTTTGAAAATTTTCCTTTGGTCCCCCCTTTGCTACTTTGCCAAAAATGGCCATTTTCGACACTTTTGCGAAAAATGTTATTTCTCGTCTAATAGGTCTTTTTTCATGCGGTTTTTTGCATAGCACAAATCTAGGATAGTTTAGCTTTCAATCCATACTAATTAGGCCATCAGGCGACTTGTATTTCCTATTTTTTTAGCCTTCCGAAGTTCGACCAAAAAATCGGCGATTTTTGAAAATTTCCTTTGGTCCCCCCTTTGCTACTTTGCCAAAAATGGCCATTTTCGACACTTTTGCGAAAAATGTTATTTCTCGTCTAATAGGTCTTTTTTCATGCGGTTTTTTGCATAGCACAAATCTAGGATAGTTTAGCTTTCAATCCATACTAATTAGGCCATCAGGCGACTTGTATTTCCTATTTTTTTAGCCTTCCGAAGTTCGACCAAAAAATCGGCGATTTTTGAAAATTTTCCTTTGGTCCCCCCTTTGCTACTTTGCCAAAAATGGCCATTTTCGACACTTTTGCGAAAAATGTTATTTCTCGTCTAATAGGTCTTTTTTCATGCGGTTTTTTGCATAGCACAAATCTAGGATAGTTTAGCTTTCAATCCATACTAATTAGGCCATCAGGCGACTTGTATTTCCTATTTTTTTAGCCTTCCGAAGTTCGACCAAAAAATCGGCGATTTTTGAAAATTTTCCTTTGGTCCCCTTTGTGCTACTTTGCCAAAAATGGCCATTTTCGACACTTTTGCGAAAAATGTTATTTCTCGTCTAATAGGTCTTTTTTCATGCGGTTTTTTGCATAGCACAAATCTAGGATAGTTTAGCTTTCAATCCATACTAATTAGGCCATCAGGCGACTTGTATTTCCTATTTTTTTAGCCTTCCGAAGTTCGACCAAAAAATCGGCGATTTTTGAAAATTTTCCTTTGGTCCCCCCTTTGCTACTTTGCCAAAAATGGCCATTTTCGACACTTTTGCGAAAAATGTTATTTCTCGTCTAATAGGTCTTTTTTCATGCGGTTTTTTGCATAGCACAAATCTAGGATAGTTTAGCTTTCAATCCATACTAATTAGGCCATCAGGCGACTTGTATTTCCTATTTTTTAGCCTTCCGAAGTTCGACCAAAAAATCGGCGATTTTTGAAAATTTTCCTTTGGTCCCCCCTTTGCTACTTTGCCAAAAATGGCCATTTTCGACACTTTTGCGAAAAATGTTATTTCTCGTCTAATAGGTCTTTTTTCATGCGGTTTTTTGCATAGCACAAATCTAGGATAGTTTAGCTTTCAATCCATACTAATTAGGCCATCAGGCGACTTGTATTTCCTATTTTTTTAGCCTTCCGAAGTTCGACCAAAAAATCGGCGATTTTTGAAAATTTTCCTTTGGTCCCCCTTTGCTACTTTGCCAAAAATGGCCATTTTCGACACTTTTGCGAAAAATGTTATTTCTCGTCTAATAGGTCTTTTTTCATGCGGTTTTTTGCATAGCACAAATCTAGGATAGTTTAGCTTTCAATCCATACTAATTAGGCCATCAGGCGACTTGTATTTCCTAAATTTTTAGCCTTCCGAAGTTCGACCAATAAATCGGCGATTTTTGAAAATTTTCCTTTTGTCCCCACTTTGCTACTTTGCCAAAAATGGCCATTTTCGACACTTTTGCGAAAAATGTTATTTCTCGTCTAATAGGTCTTTTTTCATGCGGTTTTTTGCATAGCACAAATCTAGGATAGTTTAGCTTTCAATCCATACTAATTAGGCCATCAGGCGACTTGTATTTCCTATTTTTTTAGCCTTCCGAAGTTCGACCAAAAAATCGGCGATTTTTGAAAATTTTCCTTTGGTCCCCCCTTTGCTACTTTGCCAAAAATGGCCATTTTCGACACTTTTGCGAAAAATGTTATTTCTCGTCTAATAGGTCTTTTTTCATGCGGTTTTTTGCATAGCACAAATCTAGGATAGTTTAGCTTTCAATCCATACTAATTAGGCCATCAGGCGACTTGTATTTCCTATTTTTTTAGCCTTCCGAAGTTCGACCAAAAAATCGGCGCGTATTGACAAATTTCCTTTGGTCCCCCCTTTGCTACTTTGCCAAAAATGGCCATTTTCGACACTTTTGCGAAAAATGTTATTTCTCGTCTAATAGGTCTTTTTTCATGCGGTTTTTTGCATAGCACAAATCTAGGATAGTTTAGCTTTCAATCCATACTAATTAGGCCATCAGGCGACTTGTATTTCCTATTTTTTTAGCCTTCCGAAGTTCGACCAAAAAATCGGCGATTTTTGAAAATTTTCCTTTGGTCCCCCTTTGCTACTTTGCCAAAAATGGCCATTTTCGACACTTTTGCGAAAAATGTTATTTCTCGTCTAATAGGTCTTTTTTCATGCGGTTTTTTGCATAGCACAAATCTAGGATAGTTTAGCTTTCAATCCATACTAATTAGGCCATCAGGCGACTTGTATTTCCTATTTTTTTAGCCTTCCGAAGTTCGACCAAAAAATCGGCGATTTTTGAAAATTTTCCTTTGGTCCCCCTTTGCTACTTTGCCAAAAATGGCCATTTTCGACACTTTTGCGAAAAATGTTATTTCTCGTCTAATAGGTCTTTTTTCATGCGGTTTTTTGCATAGCACAAATCTAGGATAGTTTAGCTTTCAATCCATACTAATTAGGCCATCAGGCGACTTGTATTTCCTATTAGTAGTAGCCTTCCGAAGTTCGACCAAAAAATCGGCGATTTTTGAAAATTTTCCTTTGGTCCCCCCTTTGCTACTTTGCCAAAAATGGCCATTTTCGACACTTTTGCGAAAAATGTTATTTCTCGTCTAATAGGTCTTTTTTCATGCGGTTTTTTGCATAGCACAAATCTAGGATAGTTTAGCTTTCAATCCATACTAATTAGGCCATCAGGCGACTTGTATTTCCTATTTTTTTAGCCTTCCGAAGTTCGACCAAAAAATCGGCGATTTTTGAAAATTTTCCTTTGGTCCCCCCTTTGCTACTTTGCCAAAAATGGCCATTTTCGACACTTTTGCGAAAAATGTTATTTCTCGTCTAATAGGTCTTTTTTCATGCGGTTTTTTGCATAGCACAAATCTAGGATAGTTTAGCTTTCAATCCATACTAATTAGGCCATCAGGCGACTTGTATTTCCTATTTTTTTAGCCTTCCGAAGTTCGACCAAAAAATCGGCGATTTTTGAAAATTTTCCTTTGGTCCCCCCTTTGCTACTTTGCCAAAAATGGCCATTTTCGACACTTTTGCGAAAAATGTTATTTCTCGTCTAATAGGTCTTTTTTCATGCGGTTTTTTGCATAGCACAAATCTAGGATAGTTTAGCTTTCAATCCATACTAATTAGGCCATCAGGCGACTTGTATTTCCTATTTTTTTAGCCTTCCGAAGTTCGACCAAAAAATCGGCGATTTTTGAAAATTTTCCTTTGGTCCCCCCTTTGCTACTTTGCCAAAAATGGCCATTTTCGACACTTTTGCGAAAAATGTTATTTCTCGTCTAATAGGTCTTTTTTCATGCGGTTTTTTGCATAGCACAAATCTAGGATAGTTTAGCTTTCAATCCATACTAATTAGGCCATCAGGCGACTTGTATTTCCTATTTTTTTAGCCTTCCGAAGTTCGACCAAAAAATCGGCGATTTTTGAAAATTTTCCTTTGGTCCCCCCTTTGCTACTTTGCCAAAAATGGCCATTTTCGACACTTTTGCGAAAAATGTTATTTCTCGTCTAATAGGTCTTTTTTCATGCGGTTTTTTGCATAGCACAAATCTAGGATAGTTTAGCTTTCAATCCATACTAATTAGGCCATCAGGCGACTTGTATTTCCTATTTTTTTAGCCTTCCGAAGTTCGACCAAAAAATCGGCGATTTTTGAAAATTTTCCTTTGGTCCCCCCTTTGCTACTTTGCCAAAAATGGCCATTTTCGACACTTTTGCGAAAAATGTTATTTCTCGTCTAATAGGTCTTTTTTCATGCGGTTTTTTGCATAGCACAAATCTAGGATAGTTTAGCTTTCAATCCATACTAATTAGGCCATCAGGCGACTTGTATTTCCTATTTTTTTAGCCTTCCGAAGTTCGACCAAAAAATCGGCGATTTTTGAAAATTTTCCTTTGGTCCCCCCTTTGCTACTTTGCCAAAAATGGCCATTTTCGACACTTTTGCGAAAAATGTTATTTCTCGTCTAATAGGTCTTTTTTCATGCGGTTTTTTGCATAGCACAAATCTAGGATAGTTTAGCTTTCAATCCATACTAATTAGGCCATCAGGCGACTTGTATTTCCTATTTTTTTAGCCTTCCGAAGTTCGACCAAAAAATCGGCGATTTTTGAAAATTTTCCTTTGGTCCCCCCTTTGCTACTTTGCCAAAAATGGCCATTTTCGACACTTTTGCGAAAAATGTTATTTCTCGTCTAATAGGTCTTTTTTCATGCGGTTTTTTGCATAGCACAAATCTAGGATAGTTTAGCTTTCAATCCATACTAATTAGGCCATCAGGCGACTTGTATTTCCTATTTTTTTAGCCTTCCGAAGTTCGACCAAAAAATCGGCGATTTTTGAAAATTTTCCTTTGGTCCCCCCTTTGCTACTTTGCCAAAAATGGCCATTTTCGACACTTTTGCGAAAAATGTTATTTCTCGTCTAATAGGTCTTTTTTCATGCGGTTTTTTGCATAGCACAAATCTAGGATAGTTTAGCTTTCAATCCATACTAATTAGGCCATCAGGCGACTTGTATTTCCTATTTTTTTAGCCTTCCGAAGTTCGACCAAAAAATCGGCGATTTTTGAAAATTTTCCTTTGGTCCCCCTTTGCTACTTTGCCAAAAATGGCCATTTTCGACACTTTTGCGAAAAATGTTATTTCTCGTCTAATAGGTCTTTTTTCATGCGGTTTTTTGCATAGCACAAATCTAGGATAGTTTAGCTTTCAATCCATACTAATTAGGCCATCAGGCGACTTGTATTTCCTATTTTTTTAGCCTTCCGAAGTTCGACCAAAAAATCGGCGATTTTTGAAAATTTTCCTTTGGTCCCCCCTTTGCTACTTTGCCAAAAATGGCCATTTTCGACACTTTTGCGAAAAATGTTATTTCTCGTCTAATAGGTCTTTTTTCATGCGGTTTTTTGCATAGCACAAATCTAGGATAGTTTAGCTTTCAATCCATACTAATTAGGCCATCAGGCGACTTGTATTTCCTATTTTTTAGCCTTCCGAAGTTCGACCAAAAAATCGGCGATTTTTGAATAATTTCCTTTGGTCCCCCCTTTGCTACTTTGCCAAAAATGGCCATTTTCGACACTTTTGCGAAAAATGTTATTTCTCGTCTAATAGGTCTTTTTTCATGCGGTTTTTTGCATAGCACAAATCTAGGATAGTTTAGCTTTCAATCCATACTAATTAGGCCATCAGGCGACTTGTATTTCCTATTTTTTTAGCCTTCCGAAGTTCGACCAAAAAATCGGCGATTTTTGAAAATTTTCCTTTGGTCCACACTTTGCTACTTTGCCAAAAATGGCCATTTTCGACACTTTTGCGAAAAATGTTATTTCTCGTCTAATAGGTCTTTTTTCATGCGGTTTTTTGCATAGCACAAATCTAGGATAGTTTAGCTTTCAATCCATACTAATTAGGCCATCAGGCGACTTGTATTTCCTATTTTTTTAGCCTTCCGAAGTTCGACCAAAAAATCGGCGATTTTTGAAAATTTTCCTTTGGTCCCCCCTTTGCTACTTTGCCAAAAATGGCCATTTTCGACACTTTTGCGAAAAATGTTATTTCTCGTCTAATAGGTCTTTTTTCATGCGGTTTTTTGCATAGCACAAATCTAGGATAGTTTAGCTTTCAATCCATACTAATTAGGCCATCAGGCGACTTGTATTTCCTATTTTTTTAGCCTTCCGAAGTTCGACCAAAAAATCGGCGATTTTTGAAAATTTTCCTTTGGTCCCCCCTTTGCTACTTTGCCAAAAATGGCCATTTTCGACACTTTTGCGAAAAATGTTATTTCTCGTCTAATAGGTCTTTTTTCATGCGGTTTTTTGCATAGCACAAATCTAGGATAGTTTAGCTTTCAATCCATACTAATTAGGCCATCAGGCGACTTGTATTTCCTATTTTTTTAGCCTTCCGAAGTTCGACCAAAAAATCGGCGATTTTTGAAAATTTTCCTTTGGTCCCCCCTTTGCTACTTTGCCAAAAATGGCCATTTTCGACACTTTTGCGAAAAATGTTATTTCTCGTCTAATAGGTCTTTTTTCATGCGGTTTTTTGCATAGCACAAATCTAGGATAGTTTAGCTTTCAATCCATACTAATTAGGCCATCAGGCGACTTGTATTTCCTATTTTTTTAGCCTTCCGAAGTTCGACCAAAAAATCGGCGATTTTTGAAAATTTTCCTTTGGTCCCCCCTTTGCTACTTTGCCAAAAATGGCCATTTTCGACACTTTTGCGAAAAATGTTATTTCTCGTCTAATAGGTCTTTTTTCATGCGGTTTTTTGCATAGCACAAATCTAGGATAGTTTAGCTTTCAATCCATACTAATTAGGCCATCAGGCGACTTGTATTTCCTATTTTTTTAGCCTTCCGAAGTTCGACCAAAAAATCGGCGATTTTTGAAAATTTTCCTTTGGTCCCTCCTTTGCTACTTTGCCAAAAATGGCCATTTTCGACACTTTTGCGAAAAATGTTATTTCTCGTCTAATAGGTCTTTTTTCATGCGGTTTTTTGCATAGCACAAATCTAGGATAGTTTAGACTTTCTACTCCATACGTACATAGGCCATCAGGCGAAATTCTTGTATTTCCTATTTTTTTAGCCCTCCGAAGTTCGACCAAAAAATCGGCGATTTTTGAAAATTTTCCTTTGGTCCCCCCTTTGCTACTTTGCCAAAATATGGCCATTTTCGTGCACTTTTGCGGAAAAATGTTATTTCTCGTCGAATAGGTCTTTTTTTATGCGGTTTTTTGCTTAGCACAAATCTAGGATAGTTTAGACTTCAATCCATACTAAGTAGGCCATCAGGCGACTTGTATTTCCGATTTTTTTAGCCTTCCGAAGTTCGACCAAAAAATCGGCGATTTTTGAAAATTTACCTTTGGTCCCCCCTGCTGCTACTTTGCCCAAAAAATGTGCCATTTTCGACACTTTTGCGAAAAATGTTATTTCTCGTCTAATAGGTCTTGTTTCATGCGGTTTTTTGCCATAGCACAAATTCTAGGATAGTTTAGCTTTCATAATCTATCCAGGAGCTAATTAGGGCCATCAGGCGACTTGTATTTTAATTTTTTAGCCTTCCGAAGTTCGACCAAAAAATCGGCGATTTTTGAAAATTGTCCTTTGGTCCACCCCATTTGCTACTTTGCCAAAAATGGCCATTTTCGACACTTTTGCGAAAAATGTTATGTCTCGTCTAATAGGTCCTTTTTTCAGTGCGGTTTTTTTGCATATTAGCACAAATCTAGGATAGTGTAGCTTTCAATCCATACTAATTAGGCCATCAGGCGACTTGTATTTCCTATTTTTTTAGCCTTCCGCAGTTCGCCCACCACCTCGGCGATTTTTGACACTTTTCCTTTGGTCCCCCCTTTGATACTTTGCCAAAAATGGCCATTTTAGACACTTTTGCGAAAAATGTTATTTCTCGTCTAATATGGTCTTTTTTCAATGCGGTTTTTTGCATAGCACAAATCTAGGATAGTTTAGGCTTTCAATCCATACTAATTAGGCCATCAGGCGACTTGGGATTCCTATTTTTTTAGCCTTCCGAAGTTCGACCAAAAAAATCGGGCGATTTTTGAAAATTTTCCTTTGGTCCCCCCTTTGCTAACTTTGCCAAAAATGGCCATTTTCGAGCCCTTTGCGAAAACATGGATACCCCGCATTCTAGTGGCCTCCACATAGGTCTTTTTGCAGGCGGTTGTTTGGTACTCATAGCTACTTTTATATGATCTAGGCTAGTTTAGCTTTCAATCCATACTAATTAGCGAGCCATCAGGCGACCTGTATTTACTATTTTTTTAGCCTTCCGAAAGTTCGACCAAAAAATCGACGATTTGTGAAAAATTTTCCTTTTGTTCCCCGTTTGCTACTTTGGCAAAAATGGCCATTTTAGACACTTTTGCACGAAAAATGTTATTTCTCGTCTAATAGGTCTTTTTTCATGCGGTTTGTTTTGCCATGAGCACAAATCTAGGATAGTTTAATTTCAATCCATGACTAATTAGGCCATCAGGGCGACTTGTATTTCCTATTTTTTTTAGCCTTCCGAATCGGTTCGACCAAAATAATCGGGGCGATTTTTGAAAAATTTCCTTTGGTCCCCCTTTGCTACTTCTGCCAACGAAAATGGGCAATTAGACAATTTGTGCACGCGGAAAATGTTATGTCTAGTCTAACTAGGTCTTTTTTCTATGCACGGTATTTTGCATAGCACAAAGCTAGGATAGTTTAGCTTTCAATAATAGTCTAATTAGGACCCTCAGGCGACTTGGATTTCCTATTTTTTTAGCCTTCCGAAGTTCGACCAAAAAAATCCGGCGATTTTTGAAAATTTTCCTTTGGGCCCCCCTTTGCTACTTTGCCAAAAATGGCCATTTTCGACACTTTTGCGAAAAAGGTTATTTCTCGTGTAATAGGTCTTTTTTCATGCGTTTTTTGCCCCATAGAACAAATCTAGGATAGTTTCGCTTTCAATCTCATACTAATTAGGCAAGAAGGCGACCTGTATTTCCTATTTTTTTAGCCTTCGAAAGTTCGACAAAAAAATCGGCGATTTTTGAAAAATTTCCTTTGGTTCCCCCTTTTCTACTTTGCTCAACAAATGGCCATTTTCGACACTTTTGCGAAAAATGTTATTTCTCGTGAAGAGGTTCTTTTTTCTTGCGGTTTTTTTCTTTGCTCAAATCTAGGATTGTTTAGCTTTCAATCCTTACTTATTAGGCCATCAGGCCGACTTGTAGTTCATATTTTTTTAGCCTTCCGAAGTTCGAACCAAAAAATCGGCGAGTTTTGTAAAATTTTCCTTTGGTCCCCCCTTTGCTACCTGTGCCAAAAAGGGCCATTCCGACACTTTTGCACCGAAAAATGTTATTTTTCCGTCTAATAGGTCTTTTTTCATGCGGTTTTTATGGCATAGCATCAAATCTAGCGATAGTTTAGTTACCAATCCATACTAATTAGGCCATCAGGCGACTTGTATTTCCTATTTTTTTAGCCTTCCGAAGTTCGACCAAAAACTCGGCCGATTTTTGCAAATTTTCCTTTGGTCACCCCTTTGCTACTTTGCCCAAAACATGGCCCATTTTCGACAATTTTGCAGAAAATATGTTATTTCTCACATAATAGGTCTTTTTTCATGCGGTTTTTTGCATAGCACAAATCTAGGATAGTTTAGCTTTCAATCCATAACTAATTAGGCCATCAGGAGGACTTGTATTACCTATTGTTTTAGAATTTCGCGAAGTTCGACCAAAGAATCGGCGATTTTTGAAATATTTTCCTTGGGGACAAACCCTTTGACTACGTTTGCCAAAAATGGCCATTTTTCGACACTTTTGCGAAAAATGTTATTTCTCGTCTAATAGGTCTTTTGTCATGCGGTTTTTTGCATTGCATGCACAAGTAATCTAGGATAGTTTAGCTTTCAATCCATTACTAATTAGGGCCATCAGGCGGACTTGTATTTCCTATTTTTGTCGCCTTCCGAAGGTTCGACCAAAAAATCGACGATTTTTGAAACTTTTCCTTTGGTCCCCCCTTTGCTACTTTGGCCAAAAAATGGCAATTTTCGAAACTTATGAGAAAAATGTTATTTATCGTCGAATAGGTCTTTTTTAAGTGCGGTTTTTTGCATAGCACAAATCTAGGATAGTTTAGATTTGACTTATCCATACTAAATTAGGGCCATCAGGCGACTTGTATTTCCTATTTAGTAAACCTTCCGAAGTTCGACCAAAAAATCGGCGATTTTTGAATAATTTTCCTTTGGTCCCCCCTTTAGCTACTGTGCCAAAAATGGCCATTTTCGACCACTTTTGCGAAAAAATGTTATGCGCGTCTACTAGGTCTTTGTTCATGCGGTTTTTTGCATAGCACAAATGTAGGATAGTTTAGCTTGCAATCCCTACTAATTCGGCCATCAGGACGACTTGTATTTCCTATTTTTTTAGCCGTCACGAAAGTTCGGACCAAAAAATCGGCCGATTTTTGAAAATTTTCCTTTGGTCCCCCCTTTGCGACTGTGCGAAAAAGGGCCATTGTCGACACTTTTGCGAAAAATTGTATTTCTCGTTCTAATAGGTCTTTTTGGTCATGCGGTTTTTTGCGTAGCACAAATCTACGGTAGTTTAGCTTTCAATCCATACTAATTAGGCCAGCAGGCGACTTGTATTTCCTATTTTTTTAGCCTTCCGAAGTTCGAACAAAAAATCGGAGATTTTTGAAAATTTTCCTTTTGTAACCCCTTTGATACTTTCGCCAAAAATGGCCATTTTTCGACACTTTTGCGAAGAAAAAGTTATTTCTCGTCTAATAGGTTCTTTTTCATGCGGTCTTTTGCATGAGAACAACAAAATCTAGGGAGTAGTTTAGCTTTCACATCAATACTAATTAGGCCATCAGGCGACGTGTAGTTCCTATTTTTTTAGCCTTCACGATGCACGTGACCAAAAAAAAAAATCGGCGATTTTTGCAAATTTTCCTTTGGTCCCCCCTTTGCTACTTTGCCAAAAATGGCCATTTTCGACACTTTTGCGAAAAATGTTATTTCTAGTCTAATAGGTCTTTTTTCATGCGGTTTTTGGCATAGCACAAAATCTGGGATAGTTTAGCTTTCAATCCATACTAAATGGGCCATCAGGCGGACCATGTATTGTCCTATATTTTTCGCCCTCCGAATTCCGACCAAAACAAACGGCGATTCTTTTGAAAATTTTTCCCTTTGGGTCCCCCTTTTGCCTACTTTGCCAAAAATGGCCATTTTCGACACTTTTGCGAAAACAGTTATTTCTCGGTCTAATAGGTCTGTTTTCATGCGGTTTTTTTGCATAGCACGACAATCGGGAGTGAGCTTTAGCTTTCAAGTCCATACCTACGATTAGGCAATCAGGCGCCCGGTATTTCCTATTTTTTTAGCCTTCGGAAGTTCGACCAAAAAATCGGCGATTTTTGAAAGCAATTTTCCTTTGGTCCCCCTTTGCTACTTTGCCAAAAATGGCCATTTTCGACACTTTTGCGAAAAATGTTATTTCTCGTCTAATAGGTCTTTTTTCATGCGGTTTTTTGCATAGCACAAATCTAGGATAGTTTAGCTTTCAATCCATACTAATTAGGCCATCAGGCGACTTGTATTTCCTATTTTTTTAGCCTTCCGAAGTTCGACCAAAAAATCGGCGATTTTTGAAAATTTTCCTTTGGTCCCCCCTTTGCTACTTTGCCAAAAATGGCCATTTTCGACACTTTTGCGAAAAATGTTATTTCTCGTCTAATAGGTCTTTTTTCATGCGGTTTTTTGCATAGCACAAATCTAGGATAGTTTAGCTTTCAATCCATACTAATTAGGCCATCAGGCGACTTGTATTTCCTATTTTTTTAGCCTTCCGAAGTTCGACCAAAAAATCGGCGATTTTTGAAAATTTCCTTTGGTCCCCCTTTGCTACTTTGCCAAAAATGGCCATTTTCGACACTTTTGCGAAAAATGTTATTTCTCGTCTAATAGGTCTTTTTTCATGCGGTTTTTTGCATAGCACAAATCTAGGATAGTTTAGCTTTCAATCCATACTAATTAGGCCATCAGGCGACTTGTATTTCCTATTTTTTAGCCTTCCGAAGTTCGACCAAAAAATCGGCGATTTTTGAAAATTTTCCTTTGGTCCCCCCTTTGCTACTTTGCCAAAAATGGCCATTTTCGACACTTTTGCGAAAAATGTTATTTCTCGTCTAATAGGTCTTTTTTCATGCGGTTTTTTGCATAGCACAAATCTAGGATAGTTTAGCTTTCAATCCATACTAATTAGGCCATCAGGCGACTTGTATTTCCTATTTTTTTAGCCTTCCGAAGTTCGACCAAAAAATCGGCGATTTTTGAAAATTTTCCTTTGGTCCCCCCTTTGCTACTTTGCCAAAAATGGCCATTTTCGACACTTTTGCGAAAAATGTTATTTCTCGTCTAATAGGTCTTTTTTCATGCGGTTTTTTGCATAGCACAAATCTAGGATAGTTTAGCTTTCAATCCATACTAATTAGGCCATCAGGCGACTTGTATTTCCTATTTTTTTAGCCTTCCGAAGTTCGACCAAAAAATCGGCGATTTTTGAAAATTTTCCTTTGGTCCCCCCTTTGCTACTTTGCCAAAAATGGCCATTTTCGACACTTTTGCGAAAAATGTTATTTCTCGTCTAATAGGTCTTTTTTCATGCGGTTTTTTGCATAGCACAAATCTAGGATAGTTTAGCTTTCAATCCATACTAATTAGGCCATCAGGCGACTTGTATTTCCTATTTTTTTAGCCTTCCGAAGTTCGACCAAAAAATCGGCGATTTTTGAAAATTTTCCTTTGGTCCCCCCTTTGCTACTTTGCCAAAAATGGCCATTTTCGACACTTTTGCGAAAAATGTTATTTCTCGTCTAATAGGTCTTTTTTCATGCGGTTTTTTGCATAGCACAAATCTAGGATAGTTTAGCTTTCAATCCATACTAATTAGGCCATCAGGCGACTTGTATTTCCTATTTTTTTAGCCTTCCGAAGTTCGACCAAAAAATCGGCGATTTTTGAAAATTTTCCTTTGGTCCCCCCTTTGCTACTTTGCCAAAAATGGCCATTTTCGACACTTTTGCGAAAAATGTTATTTCTCGTCTAATAGGTCTTTTTTCATGCGGTTTTTTGCATAGCACAAATCTAGGATAGTTTAGCTTTCAATCCATACTAATTAGGCCATCAGGCGACTTGTATTTCCTATTTTTTTAGCCTTCCGAAGTTCGACCAAAAAATCGGCGATTTTTGAAAATTTTCCTTTGGTCCCCCCTTTGCTACTTTGCCAAAAATGGCCATTTTCGACACTTTTGCGAAAAATGTTGAGGTCTCGTGCTAGAGGTCGTTTGTCATGCGTTTTTTTTGCTTAGCGCAAATCGAGGATAGTTTAGCTTTCCAATCCATACTAATTAGGCGCAGGCGACTTGTATTTCCTATGTTGTTTAGCCTTCCGAAGTTCGAGCAAAAAGCGGGCCATTTTTGAAAATTTTCCTGTTGGTCCCCCCTTTCATTTTTGCGAAAAATGGCCATTTTCGACACTTTGTTGCGAAAAATGTTATTTGCCTCGTCTAATAAGGGCTTTTTTTAGGCGGTTTTTTGCATAGCTGCAAGTCTGGGATAGTTTAGCTTTCAATCCATACTAATTAGGCTATCAGGCTACTTGTATGTCCCATATTTTTTTATAGCCTTCCTGTTTCATCCAAAATTCGGCCCAGTTGTTGAAAATTTTCCTGTGGTCCCCCCTTTTGCGTACTTTGCGGAAAATGGCCATTTTCGACAGCTAATTTGCGCACAATGTTATTTCTCGTCTAATCGGTCTTTTTTCACCTACGGTTTTTTTGCAATATCGCAAATCTATAGATATTTTTATCCTTCTCAATCCATAAGCTAATTAGCCGATCATGCGCCTTGTATTTCCTATTTTTTTACCGTATCGAAGTTCTAATCAAAAATCGGCCATGTTTGAGACGTTTTCCTTTGGTCCGCCCCTTTGCATTTTTGTTTGCGACAAATGGCCGCTCTTTCGGACACGTGTTGCGAAAAATCTTATTTCTCGTCTAATAGGTACTTTTTTTCATGCTGTTATGTTGCATCGCACAAATCTATGATAGTTTAGCTTGCAATCCATACTACTTAGGCTATCATGCGACTTTTTATTTCCTATTATGCTTTTTAGCCCTTCGAAGTTCGACCAAAACATCGGCGATTTTTGAAAATTTTCACTTTGGTCCCCCGTTTGGCTATTTTGCGAAAAATGGCCATTTTCGACCGTTTTGCGAAAAGTATTTCGTTCTCTTCTAATAGGTCTTTTTTCATCGCGTGCGGTTTTTTTTTGGCATAGCGCAAATCTAGGATAGTTTTAGCTTTCACGCCATTCTAATTAGGCTTCAGGGGCGACTGTTTATTTACCTAATTTTATTATAGCCTTCCGAAGTTCGCATCAAGAAAGCCCCGATTTTTGACCAATTATTCCTTTGGTTCCCCCGCCTTTGCTACTTTGCGAAAAATGGCCATTTTCGACACTTTTTTGCAAAATATTATTTCTCTTCTAATAGGTTCAGTTTTCATGCGTTTTTTTGCCATAGCGCCAATCTAGGCATAGTTTAGCTTTCAAGTCCATACTAAGGAGGCTATCAGGCTACGGTATTTCCTATTTTTTTAGCCTGCCGAAGTTCGATCAAAAAATCGGCCATTTTATTAAAAGTTTTCCTTTGGTCCCCACCCCCTTTGCTACTTTGCGAAAAATGGCCATTTTCGGCCACTTTTGCGAAAAACTGTTCTTGTCTCGTCTAATATGTCTTTTTATACATTGCGGTTTTTGTCATAGCGCAAATCTATGATAGTTTAGCGTTCAATACCAGACGAATTAGGGCATCCAGGCGACTTGTACTTAGCCTATTTTTTTAGCACATGCCGAAGTTCGATCACAAAATTTCGGCCATGTTTTTGACAATTTTCCTTTGGTCCCCCCTTTGCTATGTTTGCTACAAAATGGCCATTTTCGACACCTTTTGCGAAAAAATGTTTTTATTTCTCTTCTAATAGTCTTTTTTCATGCGGTTTTTTGCATAGCACAAATCTATGATAAGTTTCGAGTTGCTTTCAATCCATACTAATTAGTCCATCAGGCGACTTGTATTTCCTATTTTTTTAGCCTTCCGAAGTTCGTGAGGGCAAAAGAATCGGCCGCCATTTTTGAAAATTTTCTTTGTATTGTCCCCCCCTTTGCTACTTTGCCAACAAATGGCCATTTTCGACGACCTCTTTTGCGAAAAATGTTAGTTTCTCTTCTAATAGGTCCCCTTTTTTTCAATGCGGTTTTTTGCATAGCGCCAAATCGGTAGGATAGTTTAGCTTTCATCCTAGCTAATTAGGCCATTCAGGCGACTTGGATTTCCTATTTTTAGCCTTCCGTCCTTTCGATCACAAAAAATATCGGCGATTTTTGAAAGTTTCCTTTTGTCCCCCCTTTGCTACTTTGCCAAAAATGGCCATTTATCCGACACTTTTGTTTCGAAGAAATGTTATTTCTCGTCTAATAGGTCGTTTTTTCCATGCTGTTTTTTGGCATGAGCACAAATCTAGGAAAATAGTTTAGCTTTCAATCCATCCTACTTAGGCCATCAGGCGACTGTATTTCCTTTTTTTTAGCCTTCCGAAGTTCTACACCCAAAAAATCGGCGATTTTTTGAAAATTTTCCTTGTGGTCCCCCCTTTGCTACTTTGCCAAAATTGGCCATATAAATGCGCAAACACTTATATGCGAAAAATGTTATTTCTCGTCTAAGAGGTCTTTTTTTGCATGCGGTTTTTTTGACATAGGCACAAATCTAGCATAGTTTAGCTTTCAATCCATACTCATTAGGCCCATCAGGCGACCTTGTATTTCGGCTATTTTTTTACGCCTATCCGACGTGCGACCAAAAAATCGGGCGGCCCATTTTTGAAAATTTCCTTTGGTCCCCCCTTTGCTACTTTGCCAAAGAATGGCCATTTTCGACACTTTTTGCGAAAAAGTGTTATTCCCCGTCTAATATGTCTTTTTTTCATGCGGTTTTTTGCCTAGCACAAATCTAGGTAATAGTATTAGCTTTCAAATCGCATACGAATTAGGCCATCAGGCGACTTGTATTTCCTATTTTTTTAGCCTTCCGAAGTTCGACCAAAAAAAATCGGCGATTTTTGAAAGTTTTCCTTCTGGGTCCCCCCTTGGCTACTTTTCCAAAAATGGCCATTTTCGACCCGTTTTGCGAAAAATGTTATTTCTCGTCTAATAGGTTCTTTTTTCATGCGGTTTTTTGCATAGCACAAATCTAGGATAGTTTAGCTTTCAATCCATACTAATTAGGCCATCAGGCGACTTGTATTTCCTATTTTTTTAGGCTTCCGAAGTTCGACCAAAAAATCGGCGATTTTTGAAAGTTTTCCTTTGGTCCCCCCTTTGCTACTTTGCCAAAAATGGCCATTTTCGACACTTTTGCGAAAAATGTTATTTCTCGTGTAATAGGTCTTTTTTCATGCGGTTTTTTGCATAGCACAAATCTAGGATAGTTTAGCTTTCAATCCATACTAATTAGGCCATCAGCGACTTGTATTTCCTTTTTTTAGCCTTCCGAAGTTCGACCAAAAAATCGGCGATTTTTGAAATTTTTCCTTTGGTCCCCCTTTGCTACTTGGCCAAAAATGGCCATTTTCGACACTTTTGCGAAAAATGTTATTTCTCGTCTAATAGGTCTTTTTTCATGCGTTTTTTTGCATAGCACAAATCTAGGATAGTTTAGCTTTCAATCCATACTAATTAGGCCATCAAGCGACTTGTATTTCCTATTTTCTTAGCTTTCCGAAGTTCGACCAAGAAATCGGCGATTTTTGAAAATTTTCCTGTGGTCCCCCCTTTGCTAGTTTGCCAAAAATGGCCATTTTTGACACTTTTGCGAAAAATGTTATTTCTCGTCTAATAGGTCTTTTTTCATGCGGTTTTTTGCATAGCACAAATCTAGGATAGTTTAGCTTTCAATCCATACTAATTAGGCCATCAGGCGACTTGTATTTCCTATTTTTTTAGCATTCCGAAGTTCGACCAAAAAATCGGCGATTTTTGAAAATTTTCCTTTGGTCCCCCCTTTGCTACTTTGCCAAAAATGGCCATTTTCGACACTTTTGCGAAAAATTTTATTTCTCGTCTAATAGGTCTTTTTTCATGCGGTTTTTTGCATGGCAAAATCTAGGATAGTTTAGCTTTCAATCCATACTAATGAGGCCATCAGGCGACTTGTATTTCATATTATTTTAGCCTTCCGAAGTTCGACCAAAAAATCGTCCATTTTTGAAAATTTTCCTTTGGTCCCCCCTTTGCTACTTTGCGAAAAATGGCCATTTTCGACACTTTTGCGAAAAATGTTATTTCTCTGCTAATAGGTCTTTTTTCATGCGGTTTTTTGCAGAGCGCGAATCTTTGATAGTTTAGCTTTCAATCCATACTAATTAGGCCCTCAGGCGACTTGTAAATTTCCTATTTTTTAGCCTTCCGAAGTTCGACCAAAAAATCGGCGATTTTTGAAAATTTTCCTTTGGTCCCCCTTTGCTACTTTGCCAAAAATGGCCATTTTCGACACGTTGGCGAAAAATGTTATTTCTTGTCTATTAGGTCTTTTTTCATGCGGTTTTTTGCACAGCACAAATCTAGGATAGTTTAGCTTTCAATCCATACTAATTAGGCCATCAGGCGACTTGTATTTCCTATTTTTTTTAGCCTTCCGAAGTTCGAGCTAAAAAATCGGCCGATTTTTGAAAATTTTCCTTTGGTCCCCCCTTTGCTACTGTGCCAAAAATGGCCATTTTCGACACTTTTGCGAAAAATTTTATTTCTCGTCGTGTATGTCTTTTTTCATGCGGTTTTTTGCATAGCACAAATCTAGGATTGTTTAGCTTGTCAATCCATACTATTAGGCCATCAGCGACTTTTATTTCCTATTTTTTAAGCCTTCCGAAGTTCGACCAAAAAATCGGCGATTTTTGAAAATTTTCCTTTGGTCCCCCCTTTGCTACTTTGCCAAAAATGGCCATTTTCGACACTTTTGCCGAAAAATGTTATTTCTCGTCTAATAGGTCCTTTTTTCATGCGGTTTTTTGCATAGCACAAATCTAGGATAGTTTGTAGCTTTCAATCCATACTAATTAGGCCATCAGGCGCTACTTGTATTTCCTATTTTTTTAGCCTTCCGAAGTTCGATCAAAAAATCGGCCATTTTTGAAAATTTTCCTTTGGTCCCCCTTTGCTACTTTGCCAAAAATGGCCATTTTCCGGACACTTTTAGCGAAAAATGTTATTTCTCGACTAATAGTTCTTGTTTCATGCGGTTTTTTGCATAGCACAAATCTAGGATAGTTTAGCTTTCAATCCATACTAATTAGGCCATCAGGCGACTTGTATTTCCTATTTTTTTAGCCTTCCGAAGTTCGACCAAAAAAATCGGCCATTTTTGAAAATTTTCCTTTGGTCCCCCCTTTGCTATTTTGCGAAAAATGGCCATTTTCGACACTTATGGAAAAAGATCTATTTCTCCTCTATTAGGTGTTTTTTCAAGCGGTTTTTTGCATAGTAAAAATCTATGATAGTTAAGCTTTCAATCCATACTAATTAGGCCATCAGGCGACTTGTATTTCCTTTTTTTTTTAGCCTTCCGAAGTTCGACCAAAAAATCGGCCATTTTTGAAAATTTTCCTTTGGTCCCCCCTTTGCTACTTTGCCAAAAATGGCCATTTTCGACACTTTTGCGAAAAATGTTATTTCTCGTCTAATAGGTCTTTTTTCATGCGGTTTTTTGCATAGCACAAATCTAGGATAGTTTAGCTTTCAATCCATACTAATTAGGCCATCAGGCGACTTGTATTTCCTATTTTTTTAGCCTTCCGAAGTTCGACCACAAAATAGGCGATTTTTGATAATTTTCCTTGGGTCCCCCCTTTGCTACCTTGCCAAAAATGGCCATTTTCGACACTTTTGCGAAAAATGTTATTTCTCGTCTAATAGGTCTTTTTTCATGCGGTTTTTTGCATAGCACAAATCTAGGATAGTTTAGCTTTCAATCCATACTAATTAGGCCATCAGGCGACTTGTATTTCCTAATTTTTTAGCCTTCCGAAGTTCGACCAAAAAATCGGCGATTTTTGAAAATTTTCCTTTGGTCCCCCCTTTGCTACTTTGCCAAAAATGGCCATTTTCGACACTTTTGCGAAAAATGTTATTTCTCGTCTAATAGGTCTTTTTTCATGCGGTTTTTTGCATAGCACAAATCTAGGATAGTTTAGCTTTCAATCCATACTAATTAGGCCATCAGGCGACTTGTATTTCCTATTTTTTTAGCCTTCCGAAGTTCGACCAAAAAATCGGCGATTTTTGATAAATTTCCTTTGGTCCCCCCTTTGCTACTTTGCCAAAAATGGCCATTTTCGACACTTTTGCGAAAAATGTTATTTCTCGTCTAATAGGTCTTTTTTCATGCGGTTTTTTGCATAGCACAAATCTAGGATAGTTTAGCTTTCAATCCATACTAATTAGGCCATCAGGCGACTTGTATTTCCTATTTTTTTAGCCTTCCGAAGTTCGACCAAAATCGGCGATTTTTGAAAATTTTCCTTTGGTCCCCCTTTGCTACTTTGCCAAAAATGGCCATTTTCGACACTTTTGCGAAAATGTTATTTCTCGTCTAATAGGTCTTTTTTCATGCGGTTTTTTGCATAGCACAAATCTAGGATAGTTTAGCTTTCAATCCATACTAATTAGGCCATCAGGCGACTTGTATTTCCTATTTTTTTAGCCTTCCGAAGTTCGACCAAAAAATCGGCGATTTTTGAAAATTTTCCTTTGGTCCCCCCTTTGCTACTTTGCCAAAAATGGCCATTTTCGACACTTTTGCGAAAATGTTGATTTCTCGTCTAATAGGTCTTTTTTCATGCGGTTTTTTGCATAGCACAAATCTAGGATAGTTTAGCTTTCAATCCATACTAATTAGGCCATCAGGCGACTTGTATTTCCTATTTTTTTAGCCTTCCGAAGTTCGACCAAAAAATCGGCGATTTTTGAAATTTTCCTTTGGTCCCCCCTTTGCTACTTTGCCAAAAATGGCCATTTTCGACACTTTTGCGAAAAATGTTATTTCTCGTCTAATAGGTCTTTTTTCATGCGGTTTTTTGCATAGCACAAATCTAGGATAGTTTAGCTTTCAATCCATACTAATTAGGCCATCAGGCGACTTGTATTTCCTATTTTTTTAGCCTTCCGAAGTTCGACCAAAAAATCGGCGATTTTTGAAAATTTTCCTTTGGTCCCCCCTTTGCTACTTTGCCAAAAATGGCCATTTTCGACACTTTTGCGAAAAATGTTATTTCTCGTCTAATAGGTCTTTTTCATGCGGTTTTTTGCATAGCAAATCTAGGATAGTTTAGCTTTCAATCCATACTAATTAGGCCATCAGGCGACTTGTATTTCCTATTTTTTTAGCCTTCCGAAGTTCGACCAAAAAATCGGCCATTTTTGAAAATTTTCCTTTGGTCCCCCCTTTGCTAATTTGCCAAAAATGGCCATTTTCGACACTTTTGCGAAAAATGTTATTTCTCGTCTAATAGGTCTTTTTTCATGCGGTTTTTTGCATAGCACAAATCTAGGATAGTTTAGCTTTCAATCCATACTAATTAGGCCATCAGGCGACTTGTATTTCCTATTTTTTTAGCCTTCCGAAGTTCGAAAAATAAGCGGCGCTTTTTGAGAAATTTAGTTTGGTCCCCCCTTTGCTACTTTGCCAAAAATGGCCATTTTCGACACTTTTGCGAAAAATGTCATTTCTCGTCTAATAGGTCTTTTTTCATGCGGTTTTTTGCATAGCACAAATCTAGGATAGTTTAGCTTTCAATCCATACTAATTAGGCCATCAGGCGACTTGTATTTCCTATTTTTTTAGCCTTCCGAAGTTCGACCAAAAATTCGTCGATTTTTGAAAATTTTCCTTTGGTCCCCCCTTTGCTACTTTGCCAAAAATGGCCATTTTCGACACTTTTGCGAAAAATGTTATTTCTCGTCTAATAGGTCTTTTTTCATGCGGTTTTTTGCATAGCACAAATCTAGGATAGTTTAGCTTTCAATCCATACTAATTAGGCCATCAGGCGACTTGTATTTCCTATTTTTTTAGCCTTCCGAAGTTCGACCAAAAAATCGGCGATTGTTGATATTTTGCACTTGGTCCCCCCTTTGCTACTTTGCCAAAAATGGCCATTTTCGACACTTTTGCGAAAATTTTTATTTCTCGTCTATTAGTTCTTTTTTCATGCGGTCTTTTGCATAGCACAAATCTAGGATAGTTTAGCTTTCAATCCATACTAATTAGGCCATCAGGCGACTTGTATTTCCTATTTTTTTAGCCTTCCGAAGTTCGACCAAAAAATCGGCGTTTTTGAAAATTTTCCTTTGGTCCCCCCTTTGCTACTTTGCCAAAAATGGCCATTTTCGACACTTTTGCGAAAAATGTTATTTCTCGTCTAATAGGTCTTTTTTCATGCGGTTTTTTGCATAGCACAAATCTAGGATAGTTTAGCCTTCAATCCATACTAATTAGGCCATCAGGCGACTTGTATTTCCTATTTTTTTAGCCTTCCGAAGTTCGACCAAAAAATCGGCGATTTTTGAAAATTTTCCTTTGGTCCCCCCTTTGCTACTTTGCCAAAAATGGCCATTTTCGACACTTTTGCGAAAAATGTTATTTCTCGTCTAATAGGTCTTTTTTCATGCGGTTTTTTGCATAGCACAAATCTAGGATAGTTTAGCTTTCAATCCATACTAATTAGGCCATCAGGCGACTTGTATTTCCTATTTTTTTAGCCTTCCGAAGTTCGACCAAAAAATCGGCCATTTTTGAAAATTTTCCTTGGTCCCCCCTTTGCTACTTTGCCAAAAATGGCCATTTTCGACACTTTTGCGAAAAATGTTATTTCTCCTCTAATAGGTCTTTTTCATGCGGTTTTTTGCATAGCACAAATCTAGGATAGTTTAGCTTTCAATCCATACTAATTAGGCCATCAGGCGACTTGTATTTCCTATTTTTTTAGCCTTCCGAAGTTCGACCAAAAAATCGGTCATTTTGAAAATTTTCCGTTGGTCCCCCCTTTGCTACTTTGCCAAAAATGGCCATTTTCGACACTTTTGCGAAAAATGTTATTTCTCCTCTAATAGGTCTTTTTTCATGCGGTTTTTTGCATAGCACAAATCTAGGATAGTTTAGCTTTCAATCCATACTAATTAGGCCATCAGGCGACTTGTATTTCCTATTTTTTTAGCCTTCCGAAGTTCGACCAAAAAATCGGCGATTTTTGAAAATTTTCCTTTGGTCCCCCCTTTGCTACTTTGCCAAAAATGGCCATTTTCGACACTTTTGCGAAAAATGTTATTTCTCGTCTAATAGGTCTTTTTTCATGCGGTTTTTTGCATAGCACAAATCTAGGATAGTTTAGCTTTCAATCCATACTAATTAGGCCATCAGGCGACTTGTATTTCCTATTTTTTTAGCCTTCCGAAGTTCGACCAAAAAATCGGCGATTTTTGAAAATTTTCCTTTGGTCCCCCCTTTGCTACTTTGCCAAAAATGGCCATTTTCGACACTTTGGCGAAAAATGTTATGTCTCGTCTAATAGGTCTTTTTTCATGCGGTTTTTTGCATAGCAACAAATCTAGGATAGTTTAGCTTTCAATCCATACTAATTAGGCCATCAGGCGACTTGTATTTCCTATTTTTTTAGCCTTCCGAAGTTCGACCAAAAAATCGGCGATTTTTGAAAATTTTCCTTTGGTCCCCCCTTTGCTACTTTGCCAAAAATGGCCATTTTCGACACTTTTGCGAAAAATGTTATTTCTCGTCTAATAGGTCTTTTTTCATGCGGTTTTTTGCATAGCACAAATCTAGGATAGTTTAGCTTTCAATCCATACTAATTAGGCCATCAGGCGACTTGTATTTCCTATTTTTTTAGCCTTCCGAAGTTCGACCAAAAAATCGGCGATTTTGAAAATTTTCCTTTGGTCCCCCTTTGCTACTTTGCCAAAAATGGCCATTTTCGACACTTTTGCGAAAAATGTTATTTCTCGTCTAATAGGTCTTTTTTCATGCGGTTTTTTGCATAGCACAAATCTAGGATAGTTTAGCTTTCAATCCATACTAATTAGGCCATCAGGCGACTTGTATTTCCTATTTTTTTAGCCTTCCGAAGTTCGACCAAAAAATCGGCGATTTTTGAAAATTTTCCTTTGGTCCCCCCTTTGCTACTTTGCCAAAAATGGCCATTTTCGACACTTTTGCGAAAAATGTTATTTCTCGTCTAATAGGTCTTTTTTCATGCGGTTTTTTGCATAGCACAAATCTAGGATAGTTTAGCTTTCAATCCATACTAATTAGGCCATCAGGCGACTTGTATTTCCTAATTTTTTAGCCTTCCGAAGTTCGACCAAAAAATCGGCGATTTTTGAAAATTTTCCTTTGGTCCCCCCTTTGCTACTTTGCCAAAAATGGCCATTTTCGACACTTTTGCGAAAAAGGTTATTTCTCGTCTAATAGGTCTTTTTTCATGCGGTTTTTTGCATAGCACAAATCTAGGATAGTTTAGCTTTCAATCCATACTAATTAGGCCATCAGGCGACTTGTATTTCCTATTTTTTTAGCCTTCCGAAGTTCGACCAAAAAATCGGCGATTTTTGAAAATTTCCTTTGGTCCCCCCTTTGCTACTTTGCCAAAAATGGCCATTTTCGACACTTTTGCGAAAAATGTTATTTCTCGTCTAATAGGTCTTTTTTCATGCGGTTTTTTGCATAGCACAAATCTAGGATAGTTTAGCTTTCAATCCATACTAATTAGGCCATCAGGCGACTTGTATTTCCTATTTTTTCAGCCTTCCGAAGTTCGACCAAAAAATCGGCGATTTTTGAAAATTTTTCCTTTGGTCCCCCCTTTGCTACTTTGCCAAAAATGGCCATTTTCGACACTTTTGCGAAAAATGTTATTTCTCGTCTAAAGGTCTTTTTTCATGCGGTTTTTGCATAGCACAAATCTAGGATAGTTTAGCTTTCAATCCATACTAATTAGGCCATCAGGCGACTTGTATTTCCTATTTTTTCACCCTTCCGAAGTTCGACCAAAAAATCGGTCATTTTGAAAATTTTCCCTTGGTCCCTCCTATGCTACTTTGCCAAAAATGGCCATTTTCGACACTTTTGCGAAAAATGTTATTTCTCCTGTAATAGGTCTTTTTTCATGCGGTTTTTTGCATAGCACAAATCTAGGATAGTTTAGCTTTCAATCCATACTAATTAGGCCATCAGGCGACTTGTATTTCCTATTTTTTAGCCTTCCGAAGTTCGACCAAAAAATCGGCGATTTTTAAAAATTTTTCTTTGGTCCCCCCCTTTGCTACTTTGCCAAAAATGGCCATTTTCGACACTTTTGCGAAAAATGTTATTTCTCCTCTAATAGGTCTTTTTTCATGCGGTTTTTTGCATAGCACAAATCTAGGATATTTTAGCTTTCAATCCATACTAATTAGGCCATCAGGCGACTTGTATTTCCTATTTTTTTAGCCTTCCGAAGTTCGACCAAAAAATCGGCGATTTTTGAAAATTTGCCTTTGGTCCCCCCTTTGCTACTTTGCCAAAAATGGCCATTTTCGACACTTTTGCGAAAAAATGTTATTTCTCCTCCTAATAGGTCTTTTTCATGCGGTTTTTGCATAGCACAAATCTAGGATAGTTTAGCTTTCAATCCATACTAATTAGGCCATCAGGCGACTTGTATTCCTATTTTTTTAGCCTTCCGAAGTTCGACCAAAAAATCGGCCATTTTTGAAAAATTTCCTTTGGTCCCCCCTTTGCTACTTTGCCAAAAATGGCCATTTTCGACACTTTTGCGAAAAATGTTATTTCTCTTCTAATAGGTCTTTTTTCATGCGGTTTTTGCATAGCACAAATCTAGGATAGTTTAGCTTTCAATCCATACTAATTAGGCCATCAGGCGACTTGTATTTCCTATTTTTTTTAGCATTCCGAAGTTCGACCAAAAAATCGGCCATTTTTGAAAATTTTCCTTTGGTCCCCCCTTTGCTACTTTGCCAAAAATGGCCATTTTCTACACTATTGCGAAAAAATGTTATTTCTCTCTAATAGGTCTTTTCATGCGGTTTTTTGCATAGCAGAAATCTAGGATAGTTTAGCTTTCAAGCCATACTAATTAGGCTATCAGGCGACTTGTATTTCCAAGTGTTTTAGCCTTCCAAAGTTCAACCAAAAAATCAGCCATTTTTGAAAATTTCCGTTTTGTCCCCCCTTTGCTACTTTGCCAAAAATGGCCATTTTCGACACTTTTGCGAAAAATGTTATTTCTCTTCTAATAGGTCTTTTTTCATGCGGTTTTTTGCATAGCACAAAATCTAGGATAGTTTAGCTTTCAATCCATACTAATTAGGCCATTCAGGCGACTTGTATTTCCTATTTTTTTATACTTCCGAAGTTCGAACCAAAAAATCGGCCATTTTTGAAAATTTCCTTTGGTCCCCCCTTTGCTACTTTGCCAAAAATGGCAAATTTCGACACTTTTGCGAAAAATGTTATTTCTCCTCTAATAGGTTTTTTTTTTTTTATGTGGTTGTTTGCATAGCACAAATCTAGGATAGTTTAGCTTTCAATCCATACTAATTAGGCCATCAGGCGACTTGTATTTCCTATTTTTTTAGCCTTCCGAAGTTCGACCAAAAAATCGGCCATTTTTGAAAAATTCGTTTGGTCCCCCCTTTGCTACTTTGCCAAAAATGGCCATTTTCGAACACTTTTGCGAAAAATGTTATTCTCCTCTAATAGGTCTTTTTTCATGCGGTTTTTTGCATAGCACAAATCTAGGATAGTTTAGCTTTCAATCCATACTAATTAGGCCATCAGGCGACTTGTATTTCCTATTTTTTTAGCCTTCCGAAGTTCGACCAAAAAAATCGGCCATTTTTGAAAATTTTCCTTTGGTCCCCCCTTTGCTACTTTGCCAAAAATGGCCATTTTCGACACTTTTGCGAAAAAGTTATTTCTCCTCTAATAGGTCTTTTTTCATGCGGTTTTTGCATAGCACAAATCTAGGATAGGTTTAGCTTTTCAATCCATACTAATTAGGCCATCA
>NW_027180004.1:42500-47500 GCF_036669925.1 Montipora capricornis | reverse complement strand
AAAGACGGAATCAACCAGAAGTTCGAGTAACAAGTAGACAAAAACCTTGTACCAAGATTATAAACATCGTATTGCAAACTTGTGTACGACTGTTTTAAATCTCTTCTCAAAAAAAATCATTTCTAGCAACACCAAACGTCAAAAACAACTGTTGAACTTCGTAAGAAACACTTGAAATACTGGTGAAATGAAACTGAGGATGAAATTTTACCTGTGTTTGCACAATTTCTCTGAACGTTGAAATTATATTTTTCCCATTCCCATGGGAAATTGTTTTCGGTGTTATTTCAGGCAAATATTTATATCTTTAGCTTTCAGGAAATGTAAAAAGGACTGTAAAATACTTAAAATGACTCTGGTACAAGATTTTTGTCCACTAAAAACTGAAATTGCTCGATTTTCTATCGGATTTCGTCTTAAATACATTCACAGTATTGCATCGTCGTAGAATGCATAATCATTACAGTTGTTACAAAATGTTTTCGTTTCTCATGAAATAAGTTCAGTTTTCACTGTATTGTATACCGAAGTGCTGAAAATCAATAAACTATTGACAGGTGCAAGTTGGAAAATCGTAGGGAGGTGGTTTGGAAATGGCTATGATAAAGCGTTGTGATTTTTCGGACAAGTTAATTTGTAACTCAGTACCCTTGTGCTTTCGTTCTAATAGAAAACATATCAAGTATTATCGAGGTCAGTTTATAAAAGTATGTTTCTTTGTCCTCACGATCGTTGTGGCGTCAAATGACCTTCTAAGACTCGCCAATTGATGAAAAACTTAACAGCGAATGATCAGGGAATGTGAGATTTAACTGGATAAAGCAGAGAATGCTGTTATAAGTGATGAAATTTGGCTTGACACCACCAGCCTGTTAAAACACGGTTGCCACGGCAACGTCATTTATGGGAACATCAGACAACGTCAAGAAAAAGTGGCACACCTTTATTTCTGTGAGGGACAAATAAACAGCTACTAAAGTTTTCAGCATAACAGAATAAAGCACTTTTTCCAAAACTCGAAAAAATCTAGGAAAGCGGCATCTACGCACCTATACAAGATGAGATAACCCTAGCAATCTCATTAACATGTTTGGACCATGACAAATTTTGATTTATGTAGACTCCTAAGGATTTGTAAAGGTAATCACATGATTTCGAGTGCAATTTGGAATAAATAAGCACGAGTAAATTTTTTTAAAGACGACCAAAATTGCTCGAGCCCGTATGGCGAGTGCAATGTGTAGCCTTTGAAAAAATTTACAAGTGCTTATTTATACCAAATTGCACGAGACAAATCATGTGATTACTTATTAATAATATACATGAAAAAATTCGAGATGGTTAACCAGAACAAACGCACGCGTATCACGCAATCAAGGAAAAATTGCGCCATAATTGCGCCATCCAGGGCTCGCACTTGATTTGAAAACAAATGATTTGATTAGCTATCTGTGAACTTCTTTGTTCATCGACCAATCAGAATGCTTCCTTTATTACCTTTTTTCGCATTCAATTACCTCTTTTCTGCACTGTGTTACCGAAAAACTGCACTGCTGTCAGCCAATCAGAATCGAGTAATTTTTTCATGTATATTATTACGTGTGAAACACTATTTGTTTTGTGACCTTTAATCTGTATAGGAAGTGAATGGCCAACGAACGGTACTAGCAAGTCTCTGATGTGAGCCTTCTAGCTATTTTAAACATTCGTTCGGTTTTGTTTGCCACACCACGCACAATAGATAGCTCAAAATTTACAGACATTTCTGTTGAAGATCACTTAGATAATAGTCAAACCACTTTAGGGCCCTTTGATCAATGCAATAGCTATCTATTGTAGCTTTCGTAAGAGAATCTTATGTTAAACTGTTATCTATATGTGCTATGAAGTGATCTAAAGCCGGATTAACATTTGGCTACATTAAGGTCGTTATCTTTGAGAAGTTAATACACTGACAGGTCAAGCATGCGTTTATTTGGTAGATATTCCATAGCACCTCAGTTTTCCCAGGGTGTGATACCCACGCTCGCTAGGGGGGCTGATATCTCCAAACCTCAGCTGCATGACGGGAAGATGAGATTTGTTTGTCAACAAACCGCTGTCCTCGCGCCACGTATTGTCATTCTTGTCACAGTTGCATCCATATCCGGAATCTGCACAATTGCCAGTTACTCCACATGCGCACTTGTATAAAGGAATGGAGTTCGCTCCTCCCCAGTAAGTCATATTGTCTCCATCACGTGACACCCACCAGCCATACATGTGACCGTTGAGTAAGAACATTGAGCCATGACACTCGTACTTGATAAACTGCTCACAGTGGGCAGAGATGGCGGTTAGTTTTCCCAGCT
The DNA here is from genome assembly GCF_036669925.1 of Montipora capricornis. NCBI lineage: Eukaryota > Metazoa > Cnidaria > Anthozoa > Scleractinia > Acroporidae > Montipora > Montipora capricornis. The sequence goes on along the minus strand of NW_027180004.1, from coordinate 45,149 downwards.
GAAGGAGATTTGTTCCAGTGTAGTGAATGTCACGCTTGTAACAGCCTTGAGGCTCACATCCGTGCACCAGCGTTCTGTCTTCACTGTCGTGACTGACGATTGTCACGCCAATGTTATTCTTGTCAGTCATGTCACAGTCAACAGTGAAAGTTGCCACGCCTCCTTCTCCATCAGGATCGATGACGTAAGAACCACTTGGAGCATTGGGATTCAACAACTTAATCTCGCTACAGCTTTTATTTTCTAGAACAAAACATTGAAATGTCCAAGTTAGGTTCTGTTTTCGCCGGCTGGCTCAGAAGTCCCGTTACCTGTGTCGACTTGTGCAAGATGATTTTTTGTTCATGCATTTTTAACCGTTTTGCGCCTTTTTCCACTTTAAGTTTCTGCAACCTGCCCCTACTTCCTTGTATACCCCTCTACTCTGCTAAGTTCCGTTTCTTTTAAGACTTCTCTCTAACAAGCGCCATTCTCACCTCTTATAAGATTATGAAAAGGGAAAACAAATAGTTTGAGGTTACTACAGCGTTTGAGCTGTAACCCCAAAGCTTCCCGCCCCGCCCCGACCCCCCGCTCCTCGAAAGTTGCTTTTTTATTGATAGGCTCTCTTACATTTATATTAAGTTTTCAAGCTTTTCTTATCTTTTTCTTATCTGTGTGTTGCCATCCAACACACACACCCAAGAACGGTCTTGAAACTGAAAGTTGCCTTCCTGGGGGCTTTATAGGTTCAGTCAAGAGATTATGAAGGTAAGAGAAGTAATCCCTCATATTGGCCCTATTCCCATCGTAATCCCTCTTAAGTTATTTTTAGATCTCCTGCGAGATCCGTTATTCCCGTGAGGGTTAACTGATAGCTAATCATATGTCCCCATTTTTACCAATGTTGACAGCTGAGCGAATTCCCACGCAATGACTGGTAAATATGGAGACATATGATTGGCTATCAGTTAACCCTCGTGGGAATACCGGATCTCGCAGGAGGTCTAAAAATAACTTAAGAGGGATTACGATGGGAATAGGGCCAATATGAGGGATTACCTCTCTTACCTTCATACTCTCTTGGTTCAGTCTTTTACTGTTGCTGTATATATGAAAACTAAAAACTAAAATAAAAGAATAATAATAAAAAAGCACTTGTTAACAGATACCACGATGTTCACAGTTTGTTCCAAAGAATCCCAGTTTACAGTGACAGCTATAGGAATTCAACTCATGTTCAGGAACACAGTCGGCACCGTTCTTGCAAGGATCGCTTTCACAAGGCGACTGAAAATATTAAACAAAGAGAACATTAGTCATAATATACAACTTTTTAGGACCTGTATTGTTAAGAAAGCAGACAAACTGTAGGCTTGATACAAAAATCGTACCCATTGGCTGTTACCGTCGATGCAAGGTTACATTAGCATAAAACGTTTTAGTCAAACTGAAGAGAGTGTAAATTTAAATAATTACGTTTTTCACTTACCCATAGGCTGTAATGATGGAAGGTAGCATTAGAGTGAAACTTTTTAGTTTCTCTGTACTTGTCAGTGGCCAACAACTCACACAGATAAAGACCTTTCGAGTCAGGATACGCCGCCATGTTGAACGAAAAACACTCTGGTTCAGAAACACAACGGAAAGTGCAATCAAACTGATCTTCCACCCAGGCCGATGTTATTTTCTCTGCCCATAGGTAATGGAAGGGATTACGCTTAAAATCTCCAACGGAAAAGTCGCCTGCCGGATTTCGATAAAGAGCACTGTTTTCCATAGTGTACATCATCATTAATTGGGAGGACAGAAACAACAGTAATGGCCAGAGTTTCATGGTGCGGAGCTGCTGACAACAATGTGTCTTTTAAAAAGTGATACAGCCCTCCTTTAAAATATAAATGAAAATGGAAGCTGCGATGAGTGAATGAATAATTGATTGCACGGTCTGATTAGATGGTTGGTTCAGTGCCTATGGGGCGTTTTTAGTGTCAAAATTCAAACATGCATTCGGCACGTGCAAAACGTCTATTGACTATTGTCGTCTATTAAATAAAATAAATAAATAAAAATTATTTATTTTATTTTTATTTTATTTTATTTATTTAACTCAAAATTTCCATTTAGCTGATGCACACCTTCAATTCAATGATTCAAACATTCAATTCAGCAATTCAATTCAATAGACCTTTTTACCGATACGGCGGCCATTTTGGTTTCTATTGTTTCGAATAGCTATTATGGGATGCCCAGGGGGCAAATACACATTAATTTGCCCCGTGAGCATCATATAATGTCTTTCGATACAATAGAAATCAAAATGGCCGCCGTATCTGCAAAAAGGTCTATTAGGCCTAAGGTTAGCTTTTATGAAGGGCTGGTATATTTTGCAGGTTGCAGGTTGCAGGTTGAAAATTACCGTGACTGTTACATGAATAGCTAACCTTAGGCCTAAAAACGTTTCTTTAGGCCTCCTTAGGCCTAAAAACGTTTCTTTTAGGCTTAATTAGGTCTAAGGTTAGCTATTCATGTAACAGCCACAGCTAGCCACGGTAAATTTCAACCTGCAACCTGCAAAATACACCTGCCGTTTAATGAATGTTTAGGAGTCTTCTGTTTTGGTAAAACAATAACCTGTGACTTGTGAAGCGAAGCAAATATTTGAATTGC
>NW_027180004.1:32500-35000 GCF_036669925.1 Montipora capricornis | reverse complement strand
CCGTTTAAAGTGCTGGATGAAGTGGTCTAAAAGATGTCGCCGTCCGAGTGCAGAAGGTCGACATATTGTTTGGCTCGTATCTTAGACATTTAATTTTTGGCATGAACGGAAATGAGTGTCAGGATTTGGAAAAGCCCTGTTCCGTAGATTCATGGTCAAGAGGACAGGAATGAAGTACAACACCAATGTTTCGGAAAGAAAAGTGCTCCGCTTGTGGGATTCATCTCTTATATTAGCCCAATACAATGCACATGTATCGGGTGGTCCTCCCTTTAATACGGAAGATTTCCATGGAGGACGAGTGAGAGCAGCTGGTGTGCGAGCGACGTTGGTATCTTTTGAAGGAAGGCGGCAAATAAACAAGGCGAGAGCGGCGATACTGAAAATGTGTTTTTGGAGGGCTGTGAGGCAATTTAGCAAAAAAAAAAAAAAAAATACTACTAGCGCAGTTTAAATGTGTTCCCGGACTGGCATTGGCTTTAATTTGTATCGCAAACCTAATTAAACTAGACGCTCCATCAGCGTAAACTGGGTTGCCTGTGGACTGTGGTTCGTGTTATGCAAAAACAGAAGGCACTGAGGTGGGTAGTATTGAGCTGCAACGTTCCAGTGATTTTTTTAAAGTGGGGAGAGGGGGGGTGATGTAGACCGTTTGTGGGGTCACCCACACGTCATGCTAGCAATGTCCCTTTGGCTCACACGTTCACACGTTGAATTATTTTGTAATGTCGTGTCCCGTTTGAGGCCTTTTACTTTTTTAAGCTTTGGTAAATTCAGTACAAAGAGGCAAAACACGCTCTTGAGTGAAACTCACTCGTTTTTTCTTTGAAGGGGCTATGCCACTCAAAATGATATCATCCATGATTTGGGCTGCAGGGATGGCGCAGTGATTAGAGCACTCGATTTGATTTGCGTTAATTGTTCATTTCAGTTTACAGTATCCCCAATTAGCGCTAGAACGACTAGACACTTGATATGTTGCTTTCCTTTCCTTTTTTCCCAAAATGCCCAAAAAACAGGATGAAACATTGCAAGAACAACTTAAATCTGTTGAACGACATAAAAAAATACTGCAAAAGGAAAGAGAAGCATGGATGGACATAAATGTACAAAATTGAAACGGATTACATTTGGGTAATCTTGGAAAAAGTCGGCCCGACGTTTTTCAAATTATCACAAATCGCCTGGATGAAGGTCGTTTCTTTCTCAGAACCATTCTGTTCGTGACTTAACGATCATTTTATCGGTAAAGGAATTCCATATTACCATTTTCGAGTTTTAAACTCGTGATTAACTTAAGATTTTTCCGAAACACCCAAAAATAACGTGACATGGCCCCTTTAACTAAAATAGTCCGCGAAAAAACCTAACTGCAAATTGCTCTCACGAACGTTTTCCTGCATGTCAGGCATGTCTAGAGTTGCACTGAGCAAACGTTTATGCCACTCACTAAGGAAGGACTGAAGATGTTGGGTCCGCTTCATAATTTCTCTTTTTTTCAGTCTCATCTGCATGATTACAGGTCAATTTTTTTTTGGTTTACGTTTGCACCAAATGGTTTTGCAAACCCGGGAGTTACGGTGTAGCCCTTTTTTTTCGCGAGGTTTAATTTTTGCGGATTTTGCGGATAGTACTTGATCCGCTAAAATAAGTTCCAGCAGAAAAAAAACACCAGCAAATTAAAAACCGTTAACATTTACTGCCATTAATATAACTAAAAATGGCTTTTAATCCACATAGTGGTGTCAAAAAGATCCTTTATTTTAATATTTGCATTGAGAAAAAGGGGCATAAGAAACGAACTCAAAGCAGTCAATCAAAAGATCACGTTAACTATTTTTTGAAGTCCCCGGGATGCCACATTTCCCTCACCCGTTCTCGATGATTCAGAGGTTTTTTACCAAAGAGTGATAGAAGTTGAATATAGTTTTGCTGCTTGAAAAGAAAACAGCAAAAATTAGTTCCCGGCAGAAATTTCTCAGTGTCAATTCGCGCCGCAAAAATTGGTTCCCGCAAACGTCATTCTAGCAAAGGACTCATGACATCGAGCCGGTATGGCGAGTGCAATTTGTAGTCTTTGAAAAAATTTACAAGTGGGCCACAAGTTTATTAGTTACCTGAACTATTCCGTGCCACCCTCTTTAAATAAAGTGTAAAGTAAGTGCTCATTTATTCCAAATTGCACCAGACAAATCATGTGATTACTTATTAATAATATACATGAAAAAAGTTGAGATGGTTAAGCAGAAGAAACGCACGCGTATCACGCAATCAAGGAAAAAATGCGCCATAATTACACCATCCAGGGCGCGCGCTTGATTTCAAAACAATGATTTGATTGGCTATCTGTAAACTTCTTTGTTCATCGACCAATCAGAATGCTTGCTTTATTACCTTTTTTTGCCTTCAATTACCTCTTTTCTGCACTGTGTTACCGAAAAACTGCACTGCTCTCAGCCAATCAGAATCGAGTAATGTTTTCATGTATATTATTGCGTGT
>NW_027180004.1:22500-27500 GCF_036669925.1 Montipora capricornis | reverse complement strand
AAACGAAATAAATATGCAGTAAGTTAATTACTATTGATATTGAAAGGATTGCAATTATCTCAATTTAGTATGGAGCACAAGAGTTTTGGGTTAATGATGATGATGATGATGATAATAATAATAATAATAATAATAATAATAATAATAATAATAATAATAATAATAATAACAATCAGTATGGATTCAACAGTGGAGGGAAGTGGTTTGAGAACGCCCCGGAGAGTGTTCTAGAGAACAACGAGACTGAAATCCTTTGGGATTTTGCCATTCAGAAAGACTGGAAATTGTCGCATAACAGGCCTTACATCATCTTGATTGACAAGGAAACAAACTAATGCCTCCTTGTCAATGTTGCTTGCCATGTTGATAGCCAGATTTGCCTGAAGGAGCATGAGAAAGAGCAGAAATATATTGACCTAGCCTTTGAAATAAAGAGACTATGGCGACTGTGTTATTTCTTAGTTCTGAATTACCGCTGTGTAGTGCAAGTTATTAGATTACCGAGGTATTAATTTTCAAAGAACTAGAGACATATGCCTACTATCTACAGTGTAAGTGAAGCAAGGTAATAGTAGTAGGAGAAACTTTATTAAGAGTGTCAAAAGCCATCTAGCCAGGGAAAAGAAATCCCTTACTAATTTGTGGACACCAAAGGCACTGCCCTCTGTATTTATATGAAACGAGTATTATAAAATAAAGTCAATAATGCACGCCGTTTGATTGGTTCTCACCTGTGATCTATTTGAGGACAAATGCATAGCTGACGTCATCAAAAAGTATACATATATAAAACAAATAGATTGTATGTTGCCGTGCGTCTGTAAATATAGGGACCTTAAAGGGACACTGTCAACCATGAGTAATTGCGGGAGGGCGCTTGCTTCGGCGTCATTTTCTGTAATACAGAAAATAGTAATATGTGATAGGTAAAGCTCCATCGCGCTCCATCGGCTGTAAAATCATGATCTGGTGGTTGTAATATTTGTAAATAGTTTATATAATATTTGATTCGTGTATAGGTATCGCTATGTTGTTGTTACTGCCGTTTAAAGTGCTGGATGAAGTGGTCTAAAAGATGTCGCCGTCCGAGGGCAGAAGGTCGACATATTGTTTGGCTCGTATCTTAGACATTTAATTTTTGGCATGAACGGAAATGAGTGTCAGGATTTGGAAAAGCCCTGTTCCGTAGATTCATGGTCAAGAGGACAGGAATGAAGTACAAAACCAATGTTTCGGAAAGAAAAGTGCTCCGCTTGTGGGATTTATCTCTTATATTAGCCCAATACAATGCACATGTATTGGGTTGTTACGCAATCCAGCTCCCTTTAATAGGGAAAATTTCTATGGAGGACAAGTGAGAGCAGCTGGTGTGCGAGTGACGTTGGTATCTTTTGAAGAAAGGCGGCAAATAAACAAGGCGAGAGCGGCTATACTGAAAATGTTTTTGGAGGGCTGTGAGGCAATTTAGCGAAAAAAATACTACTAGCGCAGTTTAAATGTGTTCCTGGACTGGTATTGGCTTTAATTTGTATCTCAAACCTAATTAAACTAGACGCTCCATGAGCGTAAACTGGGTTGCCTGTGGTACGTGTTACACAAAAACAGAAGGCACTGAGTTGGGTAGTATTGAACTGCAACTGCAACGTTCCAGTATTTTTTTTAAGTGTGCGTGTGTGTGTGTGGGGGGGGGGGGGGAGGGGAGAGGGTGGATTAGACCGATTGTGGGGTCACCCACACGTCATGCCAGCAATGTCCCTTTTGCTCACACGTTCACACGTTGAATTATTTTGTAATGTCGTGTCCCCCTTGGAGGCCTAGTCAGTGAAACTCTCTCGTTTTTTCCTTAAAGGGAATACAATGTACATGTATTGGGTTGTTACGTTACGTGTAGACCGTTTTTGGGGTCACCCACACGTCGTGCCAGCAATGTCCGTTTGGCTCACACGTTCACGCGTTGAATTATTTTGTAATGTCGTGTCCCGTTTGAGGCCTTCTACTTTTTTAAGCTTTGGTAAATTCAGTTCAAAGAGGCAAAACACGCTCTTGAGTGAAACTCTCTCGTTTTTTTTTAAAGGGGCTATGCCACTCAAAATGATATCATCCATGATTTGGGGTGCAGGGATGGCGCAGTGATGAGAGCACTCGATTTGATTTGCGTTAATTGTTCATTTCAGTTTACAGTATCCCCAATTAGCGCTAGAACGACTAGACACTTGATATGTTGCTTTCCTTTCCATTCCTTTTTTCCCAAAATGCCCAATAAATAGGATGAAACATTGCAAGAACAACTTAAATCTGTTGAACGACATAAAAAAATACTGCAAAAGGAAAGAGGAGCATGGATGGACATAAATGTACAAGATTGAAACAGATTACATTTGGGTAATCTTGGAAAAAGTCGGCCCGACGTTTTTCAAATTATCACAAATCGCCTGGATGAAGGTCGTTTCTTTCTCAGAACCATTTCGTTTGTGACTTAACGATCATTTTATCGGTAAAGGAATTCCACATTACCATTTTCGAGTTTTAAACTCGTGATTAACTTAAGATTTTTCCGAAACACCCAAAAATAACGTGACATAGCCCCTTTAACTAAAATAGTCTGCAAAAAAACCTAACTGCAAATTGCTCTCCCGGACGTTTTCCTGCATGTCATGCATGTCTAGAGTTGCACTGAGCAAACGTTTATGCCACACACTAAGGAAGGACTGAAGATGTTGGTTCCGCTTCATAATTTCTCTTCTTTTCAGTCTCATCTGCATGATTACAGGTCAATTTTTTTTGGTTTACGTTTGCACCAAATGGTTTTGCAAACCCGGGAGTTACGGTGTAGCCCTTTTTTTTCGCGAGGTTTAATTTTTGCGGATTTTGCGGATAGTACTTGATCCGCTAAAATAAGTTCCAGCAGAAAAAAACACCAGCAAATTAAACACCGTAAAAATTTACTGCTGTTCATATAACTAAAAATGGCTTTTAATCCACATAGTGAGGTCAAAAAGATCTTTTATTTTAATATTTGCACTGAGAAAAAGCAATTGGAGCTTGCTACAAACAAAGAGCAACGATAAAAGGTTAAGTCAATACTTTCCCAGTCTCTGGGGCATAAGAAACGAACTCAAAGCAGTCAATCAAAAGATCACGTTAACTATTTTTTGAAGTCCCCGGGATGCCACATTTCCCTCACCCGTTCTCGATGATTCAGAGGTTTTTCACCAAAGAGTGATAGAAGTTGAATATAGTTTTGCTGCTTGAAAAGAAAACAGCAAAAATTAGTTCCCGGCGGAAATTTCTCAGTGTCAATTCGCGCCGCAAAAATTGGTTCCCGCAAACTTCATTCTAGCGATGGATTCATGACATCGAGCCGGTATGGCGAGTGCAATTTGTAGTCTTTGAAAAAATTTACAAGTGGGGCACAAGTTTATTAGTTACCTCAACTATTCTGTGCCACCCTCTTTAAATAAAGTGTAAAGTAAGTGCTCATTTATTCCAAATTGCACGAGACAAATCATGTGATTACTTATTATTAATATACATGAAAAAATTTGAGATGGTTAAGCAGAAGAAACGCACGCGTATCACGGAATCAAGGAAAAATTGCGCCATAATTGCGCCATCCAGGGCGCGCGCTTGATTTGAAAACAAATGATTTGATTGGCTATCTGTGAACTTCTTTGTTCATTGACAAATCAGAATGCTTGCTTTATTACCATTTTTTGCATTCAGTTACCTCTTTTCTGCACTGTGTTACCGAAAAACTGCACTGCTCTCAGCCAATCAGAATCGAGTAATTTTTTCATGTATAGTGTTACGTGTGAAACACTACTTATTTTGTGACCTTTAATCTGTATAGTAAGTGAATGGCCAACGAACGGTACTAGCAAGTCTCTGATGTGAACCTTCTAGCTATTTTTTCGGTTTTGTTCGCCACACCACGCGAAACAGATAGCTCAACATTTACTAGGCATTTCTGTTGAAGATCACTTAGATAAAAGTCAAACCACTTTAGGGCCCTTTGATCAATGCAATAGCTATCTATTGTAGCTTTCGTAAGAGAATCTTATGTTAAACTGTTATCTATATGTGCTATAAAGTGATCTAAAGCCGGATTAACATTTGGCTACATTAAGGTCGTTATCTTTAAGATGTTGATACATTGACAGGTCAAGCATGCGTTTACTTGGTAGATATTCCATAGCACCTCAGTTTTCCCAGGGTGTGATACCCAAGCTCGTTAGAGGGGCTGATATCTCCAAACCTCAGCTGCATGACGGGAAGATGAGATTTGTTTGTCAACAAGCCGCTGTCCTCGCGCCACGTATTGTCATTCCTGTCACAGTTGCATCCATATCCGGAACGTGCACAATTGCCAGTTACTCCACATGCGCACTTGTATAAAGGAATGGAGTACGCTCCTCCCCAATAAGTCATATTGTCTCCATCACGTGACACCCACCAGCCATACATGTTACCATTGTATAAGAGCCTTGCGCCATGACACTCGTACTTGATAAACTGCTCACAGTGGGCAGAGATGGCAGTTAGTTTTCCCAGCTAAAGGAGATTTGTCCCCGTGTAGTGAATGTCACGCTTGTAACAGCCTTTAGGCTCACATCCTTGCACCAGCGTTCTGTCTTCACTTTCGTGACTGACGATTGTCACGCCAATGTTATTCTTGTCAGTCATGTCACAGTCAACAGTGAAAGTTGCCACGCCTCCTTCTCCATCAGGATCGATGACGTAAGAACCACTTGGAGCACTGGGATTCAACAACTTAATCTCGCTACAGCTTTTATTTTCTAGAACAAAACATTGAAATGTCCAAGTTAGGTTCTGTTTTCATCGGCTGGCTCAGAAGTCCCGTTACCTGTGTCGACTTGCGCAAAATGATTTTTTGTTCATGCATTTTTAACCGTTTTGCGCCTTTTTCCACTTTAAGTTTCTGCAACCTGCCCCTACTTCCTTGTATACCCCTCTACTCTGCTAAGTTCCGTTTCTTTTAA
>NW_027180004.1:7500-12500 GCF_036669925.1 Montipora capricornis | reverse complement strand
CTACTGTGGCTGAAAGCAGTGTCAGGTGCTGGAAGAGGCAGGGCTTGCTCAATGAAGGACAAGAATTCAACCCAACTAAGACAAACGAAATAAATATGCAGTAAGTTAATTACTATTGATATTGAAAGGATTGCAATTATCTCAATTTAGTATGGAGCACAAGAGTTTTGGGTTAATGATGATGATGATTATGTTAATAATAACAATAATAATAATAATAATAATAATAATAATAATAATAATAATAATAATAATAATAACAATCAGTATGGATTCAACAGTGGAGGGGAAGTGGTTTGAGCACGCCCCGGAGAGTGTTCTAGAGAACAACAAGACTAAAATCCTTTGGGATTTTGCCATTCAGACAGACTGGAAATTGTCGCATAACAGGCCTTACATCATCTTGATTGACAAGGAAACAAACAAATGCCCCCTTGTCAATGTTGCTTGCCATGTTGATAGCCAGATTTGCCTGAAGGAGCATAAGAAAGAGGAGAGATATATTGACTTAGCCTTTGAAATAAAGAGACTATGGCGACTGTGTAAGGTTAGAATCAATCCTATTGTGATTGGCACTCTTGGTACTTTCTCTACCAACCTACAGAAGTACCTGGAAAACCTGTGTGTTGGTGTAAGTATCCAGACATTACAGAAATCTGTACCCATGGGGCCGGTGGGAATTCTCCGAAGAAACCAAGAACGCTAAGGTGGTGTGTCACTACCTGCTTATAAGGGATACTCCAGTGGCAATCACTGTGATATAGTCAGCTAATAATAATAATAATAATAATAATAATAATAATAATAATAATAATAATAATAAAGAAAGGAACGCCAACAAAGGGCGACCATGAGAATATTAATAAGGTGATAACGGAGTTAATGAAGCAGTGCAGAGTATCCCCGACGGACAATCCATTTAGCTATCTTTGGATTGCTAATTGTGTGCTTTATTCTGTTGTCACGGCATTCCTTTTGCATAAAGGATGGAAAAAACAAGGATCAGGAAAATCATTAAACCACAAGAGTAAAAGATCAAAGTGTCAAAAAGCGTACGAGGAAAATGCGGAGTGTCTTCGGAAAAAGATCTCAATGGCTAAATCTGAAATCGAGCGTCTGAAAGAAAACAAGAAAATGACGAAAAGAGGAAAAAGGAACAGAGCGATCCTACAACAAGAATGCAAAGAGTTATCCATAGCTTCACTTGTGAGTTACATGGAAAGGCAGAAATGTGCGTTGAGGAAACTGAAAAGAGCTTTTGGCAGGAATAAGAAGAATAAAGAAGCGAAGGTTCTAAATCAACAGTTTAAAGAAGATGCAGGGCGCGTGTATGCTAATATGAGGGAGATGCTAGCCAAATGCGAAGACTGTGATCGCCCCAAGTATGAGGGAGCTAATGGAAACACCGCTGCAGAGGAGAGAGAGAAGTTCGGGAGTATTGAAGAAGCGAGTTCGTTCTGGAGAGAACTGTGGGAAGGAGAGGGGACTGGGAATAGCCAGGCTGAATGGCTGAACGAAGTGAGAGATGCGATCTTTAGTAAGGTCCCTCCACCGACAGAAGAGGCCTGGACACTAGAAACCGCTGAAGCAGTAGGGATATTGAAAAGGAAGAAGAACTGGAGTGCTCCGGGGCCGGACAAGTTGGTCAACTACTGGTGGAAGCGTGCGCAAGTCCTACACGGAGGCATGGCCCGGTCGTTTGAAGCGATCTCGAGAAGTGATGATGACTATCCATCCTGGTTTGCTGAGGGAAAAACATCTTTGATACCCAAACCGGGGGAATTCACCAGCGACAATCAGAGAACAATCACTTGTTTCAATACGGCTTATAAGTGGTTCACTTTGTGTGTTCTCGGTCCCACGGATCAACATCTGGAAGAGCATGGGCTGATGGAAGGATCGCAGAGAGGTGCAAAAAAGGGGTGTAGTGGAACGGTAGATAATTTGTTGATTGATAGGGTGGTGACGTTGGATTGTCAGAGAAGAAGGCGTAACCTGAGTATGGCATGGATAGATGTGAAGAAGGCATATGATTCGGTAGATCATGGGTGGTTAGGTGAGATGATGGTGCTGCATAGGTTTCCAAAGTGGCTGTGTAAGGTGATAAGTAAGTTGTGTAAGAGTTGGAAGACGAGAATCGTCGCCAACACGCGGCATGGGTGGGAAGTGTCTGATCCTATTATGTTTAAGAAAGGACTACCACAGGGAGATGCGCTCTGCCCGAGGCTTTTCACGATCTGCTTGAATCCCGTGGCCTGGAAGATCAGCGCCTCCAAGGGATACAAGTTATCTAAACCAATCAGTGCCACAGTGACTGATCTGCTGTATATTGACGATCTTAAAGTATTCGCAGCTAACGAGACCAAGTTGAACCGAGTGCTAGAATCAACGCAAGTGGCTATGGAAGACATCGGACTACAGTGGAATCCAAGGAAATGTGCAGTGGTCCATATAAGGAGAGGGATTCACTCCCAGGAGAATTTAATAGGAGGAGATATAGCTGGAGGAAGATTACCATCACTTGAAGAAGGAAAACAGTATAAGTTTCTTGGTGTTCTTGAGAGCTTAGTCCAGGAAGAGAAAATGGTACTTGAATGTGCAGCAAGGGAGTACCTGCGTCGATTGTCGATCATCTGGTCCAGTCCCCTCTCAAACTTTAACCGGGTGGCGGCTTCTAACCAGTTTGCCTTGCCGGTGTTGGGTTACTTAATGTGGACTCAACACTGGCCGATAACAGAGTTGAAGATCTTGGACAGGGAAGTGCGCAAGATCATAGTGGAAAATGGCGGGAAACACCCAGGTGGTTCTACGGCTCTCTTGTACCTCCCGAGGGAACAAGGCGGAAGAGGTCTACGTGCGGTGGAGATGGAGTATAAAGTGACCAAGGTCAAAGCAGCGATTCGAATGTATGAGAACCAAGACCCGGCGATGAAAATGGTGAGAGAGTTTGACGAAAGAGCCGAGTCATTCGGCCATAAATCAATAGTGAAAGATGCGGCAAAGTTTGCGGCGGAGTTGGGTGTTGACCTTCATCTTAAACACCCGGAACCTGTATGTGTTATGAGCAGTGGAGAGGCCATCCCACGGCAACGCGTGAAGGGAGTGCTGAAAGAATGTGTGGAGGAGAAGTATGAGAGGGACGTACGTGGCCAAGAATAGCAGGGGAAGCTGCTGAGAGAGAGAAAGGACGATGAACAGCTGTGCACGAACGGATGTTTCAGCTGGCTGAGTACATGGAGATCATGTCCCACGTATACTATTGCCGGTGCGTTTGAACTGTACGAGCAACTTTTGCCAACAAAGCTCTACACTAGCAAAAAGACTCACACGAGTTGCTCTGGGGATGTAAAGTGTAGAATATGTGGCCACGCCCAAGAGAGTGTCTCTCATATCCTGTCCGGGTGCACTGCGTTGGCTCAGACCAAGTATTTGTTCAGACACAACATGGCTCTAAGGGTCCTGTTTTATGAGATCTTACATGACCAGGGTCTTCTCGAGGAAGTACCACCGTGGTACTCGCCAGTAATGCCCAAGCTGGAGTGCAGGTCAGAACAAGTGGAAGCATGGTGGGATGTACCCGTGTATGCGGACCACCAGGAGGTTCGAGCCAACCGTGTAGACGCGAGGATTGTGGATCATGCAAACAAGAAAGTGCTGACCTTAGAGATGAGCTGCCCTTGGATTAGTAACCGAGAGAAAAAGAGCGAGGAGAAGGCGATGAAGTATGGCCCGTTAAGGTGGGAATTGAAGCAGCAGTATAGAGGTTACGAGGTGATTCAACATAACATTATCATGGACGTGTTGGGAGGCTGGTCGAGAGAAACCGAAACCTCAATTTAATCACTGGTAGGACGTAAGGCGAATCAAGTTTTAGAGGCCATGCAAAAGGCAGTCTTGTCGTCATCCCTAAATATAGGGAGAACTTTCAAGGTTATGATATGAAGACCTAAGATCAAAGCCTGACTGTCAGCCACGAAGAACGAGAGACATTACCAACATTTATATGCCTAGATTATAGTTTTTAGTCATGTAGATATATATATATATTTTTTTATTTTTATTTTTATTTTTTATTTTATTTTATTTATTTTATTTTTTATTTTTATTTTTTTACTCATTTGGTTATTCCTTTTAAGTTTCGCTTGTGCGCACAGGTTACGCTTAGCGCCCTGTGTCGCTTTATAACACTGTGCATACAGATAGTTTTACTGCATCATAATAATAATAATAATAATAATAACAATGATAATAGCAATACTGAGCATAAAACTCCTCGTTAACATAAACAGAGAGTTAAAAGAGTTATCCAGAGTAATTTAAACTTTCACAATCACACAACAGCATTGCAGCTACAATTTTATGTATTATTCACCTTACTTTTCCAGAGTCGTACTTGTCGAGTCTTTCAACAATCATGTCCATCAAAGAGTTATTGAAAGGAAGATGATGCTGGAGACAGATTTCTCTTTAGCTATGAAAAAGAAAAGTTTGCATCAACTCACAAGCTAAAGGGGAGCCCCAGGAGGAGGAGGGGGAGAGTAATTTGCTACTCTCCCCTGGATGGGATGCTAGTCCATCATATAGTTGTATTTAATAGTACATCCCACTAAAGGCCGATTTACACTACAGAAAATACTGGGTCCGGACGGATTAAAAAGTGGTTTGGATCCAATTTTTTTACCGTTTACACAGCCATCAATTTGGTTTGGCTCATCATAAAACTGGCCTTCAGGCACCGTTCCTGACACTCTCTTTATACTGCTGATTTTCGGAGTCTGGACCAGATTTTTATTTGAGTTGGAGCGGAGACATGTATACACAGCTCTCTTGACCCACAAAAGGGGTCTGGACTCGTTTTTTTTCAATTTTGGGGCCATAGGCAAAACCAAAAAAAAGCAGGTTTGGAGCCATTTCATAAAAACAATATGGAACAGATAGTTTACAACCTACTTTGTGTAAATGGGACTTTATATAATATCTAATGGTGTGCTTGCCCCCCA
>NW_027180004.1:0-5000 GCF_036669925.1 Montipora capricornis | reverse complement strand
ACAGAGATTCTAAAAGCTGACGTTTCGAGCGTTAGCCCTTCGTCAGAGCGAATTCGAGCAATGTCGTTTCTTTCTCAGAACCATTCTGTTTGTGACTTAACGATAATTTTATCGGTAAAGGAATTCCACATTACCATTTTCGAGTTTTAAACTCGTGATTAAGTAAAGATATTTCCGAAACAAAAAATAACGTGACATAGCCCCTTTAACTAAAATAGTCCGCGAAAAAACCTAACTGCAAATTTCTCTCACGGACGTTTTCCTGCATGTCATGCATGTCTAGAGTTGCACTGAGCAAACGTTTACGCCACACTCTAAGGAAGGACTGAAGATGTTGGTTCCGCTTCATAATTTCTCTTCTTTTCAGTCTCATCTGATTACAGGTCAATTTTTTTTGGTTAACGTTCGCACCAAATGGTTTTGCAAACCCGGGAGTTACGGTGTAGTCTTTTTTTTCGCGAGGTTTAATTTTTGCGGATTTTGCGGATAGTACTTGATCGGCTAAAATAAGTTCCAGCAGAAAAAAACACCAGCAAATTAAAAACCGTAAAAATTTACTGCTGTTAATATAACTAAAAATGGCTTTTAATCCACATATTGGGGTCAAAAAGATCCTTTATTTTAATATTTGCATTGATAAAAAGCAATTGGAGCTTGCTACAAACAAAAAGCAACGATAAAAGGTTAAGTCAATACTTTTCCAGTCTCTGGGGCATAAGAAACGAACTCAAAGCAGTCAATCAAAAGATCACGTTAACTATTTTTTGAAGTCTCCAGGATGCCACATTTTCCCCACCTGTTCTCGATGATTGAGGGTTTTTTTTACCAAAGAGTGATAGAAGTTGAATATAGTTTTGCTGATTGCTTTAAAATCACGTGCTAGGCAACCACTAAGGTGCACGTGATCACCTTGTGTCAAGGTTCTTGTTTATAATGAATGAAGAATGTTCGTCACTCTTAGAGTTGAACAACGTACTTTTTAGCCAAGGAACTTACGCCTTTCGTTTTTTTAATTTTGTTGTAATATTTAACTGAATATTTATATTTCATCTGTCGGGTTGGGAAGCCTTCTTTGTCGGGTTATTGACCCGTGACCGGACTGTTACTTGGAACAATGTTGATCAATCCCTTCACTGAAGAACTATTTCTTTCAATAATGAAGAAAAAAATGGACAACAAGCTTTCTTTCAAATAATTCTTGACTGACAAGAATTAGTCGAATTTCAAATTGTTTTTTATCTTAAGACCGTGCGGAGTTGAGTACAAATAAACAAAATTATAAATGTAGCCAGAAAATTGTAAACACAGACTACTCAAGGTGTTTTGCGTCTCATCGGGCGTTTTCCATTTACCAAGAAATTCTGGAAATTCCGGTTGGGATGTAAATGGAACACACGTTTTTGGTTCGTTCCACTGGAAAATTTCCGAAATAAACGGAACTTCTGAAAAGGTAGTCCTGTTTTCCCATTGGAAACTTTCCGATGGAAATGTGTGTTCCATTTACAACTTTTGAAAGGTCTTACCACTTCCAGGCTATTCACGGCCACATTTTTAAATTTTGGCGCGTAAAATCGCAATCACTGGAGGCGAACGGACCTGAGTTAAATGGAACACGTTTTTCACCCAATGAAAATTTCCATCAAAATTTCCGGGAATTTTTTGTAAATGGAATACGCCCATGGTCCCTGGTATCCAACTCAAATAAGTTACCAGAGAACTTGCCGTTGGTTTCAGTGTTAAGGCCTGTTCAAACGCACTATACACGCACTATACAACACTCGACTTTGTATGATCGACATTGTATAGCGTTGTTGGGTAAGGTGTTCAAACGTACTATACACGGACTATACACCACTCTACAAGTATGACGAAACAGAGAATTGTGGTTAAGATTACCCATAGTTCCACGCGCGTTTCCATAGAAATGACGTAAAACATGGCGGAGTTTCAAGCTGCTATCATTGCACATCACAAAAAACGTAAATGCTTCTGCTTTTGTCATAAATGAGCTTCTAATGACGGCAAAAATACAAGAAAACCTAGAGGGAAAACAAGAGCATGGATCAGACGAAGAAAGTTAGAAAGGAAGCTTCAATAATATCGTCCAAGAGCTCATGATAGACACGGCCTGTTACAAAGAAATGATGAGGATGACTATGGCGATTTCTGCGAATACTACGCAAATTGAGCCTTTTATCACTCCACAGGAACTATTGGGTGGCGCAAAAGTGTAAAGCCCCAGAAAGGCTAACTCTAGCTATAAGATTCATGGCAACTGGAGAAACACTTCGCTCTTTGAGCTTTCAATTCAGAATATCAATTGCTGCAATTTCCTACATCATAAGAGAGTGTGCCAGGCTCTAAAGGAGCATTTCATGCCCAATCACGTCAGCAATTCCTCCTCAACTGAAGAGTGGTTGGAGGTAGCAAAGAAATTCGAAGAAGAGTGGAACTACCCCCCATTGTTTAGGTGCCATTGATGGCAAGCATGTTGTCATGCAATGCCCTGCTAAAGCTGGGTCATACTACTACAATTACAAGAATACCCACTCTATAGTTCTAATGGCTGTTGCTGGTCCAGATTACGAATGTCTGTATGCTGACGTGGGTACTAATGGACGAGTATCTGATGGGGAGTATGGAACAAGTGTGGAATAGCCCAAGGCATTGAAGATGGGTCACTTGTTGTACAACTACAGGCAGGGATCTACAACTACAGGCATAGCCGAGCAAGACGAATATCTGAGAACTTATTTGGCATCATTGCCAATAGGTGGCGTATTTTCAGGTCTTCAATTCCGTTGCCACCAGATACTGTAGACTGATACTTTTATCTGCTCTTGGCCTACACAACTACCTACGAAGGAGTTCATCTAGCAGTACCTACACCCTGTTGGACTTGCTGATCGAGAGGAAGATGGCCATCTAATACCAGGTAGCTGGCGTCAAGAGTCATCTGCAGATGGATTCGCTCCCCTTGCTGTCCCCTCAACAGGGCATAATGCATCCCTTGATGCCAAGTCAGTTAGAGAAACCTTCAAGATTATTTTTTTTAATGAAGGTTCTGTTGATTGGCAGTGAAATCTTTGCTGAACAATGCCACGTATCAACAATAATATTAGTATTCTCCTCTAACATTTTGATGTTACATTTGTAATTTCAAATTGATATACAGTTGAAACCTGCAAACCTATTTTTAGAAATATGTCCTATTTTGAAAATAGTAATAGTTTAAAAAGGAATTAATCAGCAGCATGGATTCTTTGAAAATCATCATATCAATGTGTTATGCATCCTTTTTATTTAATAATTTAGTAATCTTAGTTATAACTATATGAAAAATTGATGAGAACCTGACAGCCGAAAATTCAGATTGAATTTGCACACATTTGTTAGCAAATTGTTTCACTGTCTATGAAATACATTCTATCCACTTGAAGGGGTAATTACGCGTAAAGATGATGGTCATATATTATCAATCAGTTTATTTAGAAATACATATCTTTGGTAGAGAAATGGTCAACACCACTCCTCAAACCATATAGTCGAACAATGCTAAACGCTTATTATCATGGGGCTGTAATCCTTACAAGGTGGAGTGCAGGAAAGTCTAACCAACATGAACAATAATAAAAAATTGTAAATAAATATGTCTTTGTTTCTCATTTTGAGTTTAATATCTGATATAAAAGTATCTTATAGTTTATGGAAGGGTATACATGCAGGAAAGTATACCAACATGAACAAGTAAATAAAAAAATTTGGTAAATAAATATGTCCTTTTGTTTTACATTTTGAGTTTATCTGTATACTTTGTTGGTTTTGTAGCCTATTCATGTATCCTTGAGGTGGAATATCCTGCCAATGGGCTTTGTTGCTCATTTGCACTCACAGTATACCCATTTCAATTTCCCAATATAATGTCACTGATACGCTGTTCAGCGGGATCATTCTTGAGCGTATTGTCCAAAGCCTGACAGCTTCCCTGGCAATATATGAGAGAACGGCATTGTCGTTTTGCTTGAGGCTCGGAATTGGGAATGGAAGAGGCTCTTTCAGAACCTGAACGCCAGTGTTGACAACAATTCATTTTTCTTGCTTTGGATTCCAAATCTGGCTGCTTTCGTTGCGAGATTTTCCCTTTCCGCGAAAAATAAAGAAGGGCTTGGGGTTTCAGCTTCCTCGTCCACAGAAATCGAAGTACGGTCATCAAGACAATCTTCGTTGTCACAGATTCAGGAGTAGAGCTGCGACTAGTTTGGTAAATGTCGTTGCTTTTTCCTGCCTGCATTCGGGCACCAGGAACTGCAATCTGTCCCAGTATGCCCACGACGACTTATAGCATTCACTTCTGGCCTGTCCAGACTTCTTCGCGTTTGCTTTTTGCAATTCTCTCGTCCAGCTGAGTACGTAAGTTCTAATCTTTGTCTTGATATCGGCTAACTCAATGTTGAGCTCCCCTTTCATTTTCTCTTAAGCTCGCTCCCGAGCATTTCTGAGGTGGTATTCCTTTACTATAGACATCCCAGGGACAAGTATGTTTTCGTCCAAAGGTCAATCAATATATTAGTTTCTTGATCCTGGACCACTTTCTTGCCCTTTTGTTCGGCCAGTTTGGTGGCCTTATTTTGCTGAGTTTCTTCGATCTCGTTTCTGCTTCTCGCCCTCCGCCATTTTGAACTCTCGTTGTGTGTGATTTCGTCGACTTCGACTGCGCATGCTCGCATAGCAGTATAATGCTCTACAAGTCCGAGTGGTGCGTGCAAACGAGCTCGACTTTGGTAGGGTATCGCTTCAGTGATCGCGGAAACAACGGAACAGTCGAGTGGTTTTCCGATTAGAAGTTTTACCAGTTTCAAACATCTCTATACACGATTAGACTTGTCGAATCTGTGTATATGGGCACTACTACAGGGTGTTCAAACGCACTCGACTTTGTAGAGTATACAAGTCGAATGTTGTATGGTATACAAAGTCGAGTGCGTTTGAACAGGCCTTTA
>NW_027180003.1:60000-62500 GCF_036669925.1 Montipora capricornis | reverse complement strand
GGGGGGGGGGGGGGGGGGGCCGGGGGGGGGGGGGGGGGGGGGGGGGGGGGGGGGGGGGGGGGGGGGGGGGGGGGGGGGGGGGGGGGGGGGGGGGGGGGGGGGGGGGGGGGGGGGGGGGGCGGGGGGGGGGGGGGGGGGGGGGGGGGGGGGGGGGGGGGGGGGGGGGGGGGGGGGGGGGCGGGGGGGGGGCGGGGGGGGGGGGGGGGGGGGGGGGGGGGGGGGGGGGGGGGGGGGGGGGGGGGGGGGGGGGGGGGGGGGGGGGGGGGGGGGGGGGGGGGGGGGGGGGGGGGGGGGGGGTGGGGTGGGGGGGGGGGGGGGGGGGGGGGGGCGGGGGGCGGGGGGGGGGGGGGGGGGGGTGGGGGGGGGGGGGGGGGGGGGGGGGGTGGGGGGGGGGGGGGGGGGGGGGGGGGGGGCGGCGGGGCGGGGGGGGTGGGGGGGGGGGGGGGTTGGGTGTGGGGGCGTGGGGCCGGGGGGGGGGGGGCGGGGCGGGGGGGGGGGGGGGGGGGGGGGGGGGCCCGGGGGGGGGGGGGGGGGGGGGGGGGGCGGGGGGGGGGGGGGGGGGGGGGGGGGGGGGGGGGGGGGGGGGGGGGGGGGGGGGGCGGGGGGGGGGGGGGGGGGGGGGGGGGGGGGGGGGGGGGGGGGGGGGGGGGGGGGGGGCGGGGGGGGGGGCGGGGGGGGGGGGGCCGGGGGCCCGGGGGGGGCGCGGGGTGGGCGGGGGGCGGGGGGGGGGGGGGGGGGGGGGGGGGGGGGGGGCGGGGGGGGGGGGGGGGGGGGGGGGGGGGGGGGGGGGGGGGGGGGGGGGGGGGGGGGGGGGGGGGGGGGGGGGGGGGGGGGGGGGGGGGGGGGGGGGGGGGGGGGGGGGGGGGGGGGGGGGGGGGGGGGGGGGGGGGGGGGGGGGGGGGGGGCCGGGGGGGGGGGGGGGGGGGGGGGGGGGCCGGGCGGGGGGGGGGGGGGGGGGGGGGGGGGGGGGGGGGCGGGGGGGGGGGGGGGGGGGGGGGGGGGGGGGGGGGGGGGGGGGGGGGGCGGGGGGGGGGCGGGGGGGGGGGGGGGGGGGGGGGGGGGGGGGGGGGGGGGGGGGGGGGGGGGGGGGGGGGGGGGGGGGGGGGGGGGGGGGGGGGGGGGGGGGGGGGGGGGGGGGGGGGGGGGGGGGGGCGGGGGGGGGGGGGCCGGGGCGGGGGGGGGGGGGGGGCGGGGGGGGGGGGGGGGGGGCGGGGGGGGGGCGGGGGGGGGGGGGGGGGGGGGGGGGGGGGGGGGGGGGGGGGGGGGGGGGGGGGGGGGGGGGGGGGGGGGGGGGGGGGGGGGGGGGGGGGGGGGGGGGGGGGGGGGGGGGGGGGGCGGGGCGGGGGGGGGGGGGGGGGGGGGGCGGGGGGGGGGGGGGGCGGGGGGGGGGGGGGGGGGGGGGGGGGGGGGGGGGGGGGGGGGGGGGGGGGGGGGGGGGCGGGGGGGGGCGGGGGGGGGGGGGGGGGGGGGGGGGGGGGGGGGGGGGGGGGGGGGGGGGGGGGGGGGGGGGGGGGGGGGGGGGGGGGGGGGGGGGGGGGGGGGGGGGGGGGGGGGGGGGGGGGGGGGGGGGGGGGGGGGGGGGGGGGGGGGGGGGGGGGGGGGGGGGGGGGTGGGGGGGGGGGGGGGTGGGGGGGGGGGGGGGGGGGGGGGGGGGGGGGGGGGGGGGGGGGGGGGGGGGGGGGGGGGGGGGGGGGGGGGGGGCGGGGGGGGGGGGGGGGGGGGGGGCGGGGGGGGCTGGGGGCTGGGGGGGGGGGACGGGGGGGTGGGGGGGGGGGGGGCGGCGTGGGGGGGGGGGGGCGGCGGGGGGGGGGGCGGGGGGGGGGCGGGGGGGGGGGGGGGGGGGGGAGGGCGGGTGGGGGGGGGGGGGGGGGGGGGGGGGGGGGGGGGGGGGGGGGGGGGGGGGGGGGGGGGGGGGGCGGGGGGGCGGGGGGGGGCGGGGGGGGGGGGGGGGGGGGGGGGGGGGGGGGGGGGGGGGGGGGGGGGGGGGGGGGGGGGGGGGGGGGGGGGGGGGGGCCCGGGGGGGGGGGGGGGGGGGGGGGGGGGGGGGGGGGGGGGGGGGGGGGGGGGGGGGGGGGGGGGGGGGGGGGGGGGGGGGGGGGGGGCGGGGGGGGGGGCGGGGGGGGGGGGGGGGGGGCGGGGGGGGGGGGGGGGGGGGGGGGGGGGGGGGGGGGGGGGGGGGGGGGGGGGCGGGGGGGGGGGGGGGGGGGGGGGGGGGGGGGGGGGGGGGGGGGGGGGGGGGGGGGGGGGGGGGGGGGGGGGGGGGGGGGGGGGGGGGGGGGGGGGGGGGGGGGGGGGCGGGGGGGGGGGGGGGGGGGCGGGGGGGGGGGGGGGGGGGGGGGGGGGGGGGGGGCGGGGGGGGGGGGGGGGGGGGGGGGGGGGGGGGGGGGGGGGGGGGGGGGGGGGGGGGGGGCGGGGGGGGGGGGGGGGGGGGGGGGGGGGGGGGGGGGGGGGGGGGGGGGGGGGGGGGGGGGGGGGGGGGGGGGGGGGGGGGGCGGGGGGG
>NW_027180003.1:42500-47500 GCF_036669925.1 Montipora capricornis | reverse complement strand
GGCGGGGGCGGGGGGGGGGGGGGGGGGGGGGGGGGGCGGGGGGGGGGGGGGGGGGGGGGGGGGGGGGGGGGGGGGGGGGGGGGGGGGGGGGGGGGGGGGGGGGGGGGGGGGGGGGGGGGGGGGGGGGGGGGGGGGGGGGGGGGGGGGGGGGGGGGGGGGGGGGGGGGCCGGGGGGGGGGGGGCGGGGGGGGGGGGGGGCGGGGGCGGGGGGGGGGGGGCCGGGCGGGCGGGGGGGGGGTGGGGGGGGGGGGGGGGGGTGGGGGGGGGGGGGGGGGGGGGGGGGGGGGGGCCGGGGGGGGGGGGGGGGGGGCGGGGGGGGGGGGGGGGGGGCGCGGGGGGGGGTCGGGGTGGGCGGGGGGGGGGGGGCGGGGACGCCAGTCGGGTGCGGCGGGGGGGGGGGGGGGTGGGCGGGGGGGGGGGGCGGGGGGCGGGGGGGGGGGGGGCCGGGGGGGGGGGGCGGGGGGGGGGGGGGGGGGGGGGGGGGGGGGGGGGGCGGGGGGCGGGGGGGGGGGGGGGGGGGGGGGGGGGGGCGGGGGGGGGGGGGGGGGGGGGGGGGGGGGGGGGGGGGGGGGGGGGGGGGGGGGGGGGGGGGGGGGGGGGGGGGGGGGGGGGGGGGGGGGGGGGGGGGGGGGGGGGGCCGGGGGGGGGGGGGGGGGGGGGGGGGGGGGGGGGGGGGGGGGGGGGGGGGGGGGGGGGGGGGGGGGGGGGGGGGGGGGGGGGGGGGGGGGGGGGGGGGGGGGGGGGGGGGGGGGGGGGGGGGGGGGGGGGGGGGGGGGGGGGGGGGGGGGGGGGGGGGGGGGGGGGGGGGGGGGGGGGGGGGGGGGGGGGGGGGGGGGGGGGGGGGGGGGGGGGGGGGGCGGGGGGGGGGGGGGGGGGGGGGGGGGGGGGGGGGGGGGGGGGGGGGGGGGGGCGGGGGGGGGGGGGGGGGGGGGGGGGGGGGGGCGGGGGGGGGGGGGGGGGGCCGGGGGGGGGGCGGGGGGGGGGGGGGGGGGGGGGGGGGGGGGGGGGGGGGGGGGGGGGGGGGGGGGGGGGGGGGGGGGGGGGGGGGGGGGGGGGGGGGGGGGGGGGGGGGGGGGGGGGGGGGGGGGGGGGGGGGGGGGGGGGGGGGGGGGGGGGGGGGGGGGGGGGGGGGGGGGGGGGGGGGGGGGCGGGGGGGGGGGGGGGGGGGGGGGGGGGGGGGGGGGGGGGGGGGGGGGGGGGGGGGGGGGGGGGGGGGGGGGGGGGGGGGGGGGGGGGGGGGGGGGGGGGGGGGGCGGGGGGGGGGGGGGGGGGGGGGGGGGGGGGGGGGGGGGGGGGGGGGGGGCGCGGGGGGGGGGGGGGGGGGGCGGGGGGGGGGGGGGGGGGGGGGGGGGGGGGGGGGGGGGGGGGGGGGGGGGGGGGGGGGGGGCGCGGGCGGGGGGCGGGCGGGGGGGGGGGGGGGGGGGGGGGGGGGGGGGGGGGGGGGGGGGGGGGGGGGGGGGGGGGGGGGGGGGGGGGGGGGGGGGGGGGGCGGGGGCGGGGGGGGGGCGGGGGGGGGGGGGGGGGGGGGGGGGGGGGGGGGGGGGGGGGGGGGGGGGGGGGGGGCGGGGGGGGGGGGGGGGGGGGCGGGGGGGGGGTGGGGGGGCCAGCGGCGGCCCGGGGGGGGGCCGGGGGGGGGGGGGGGGAGGGGGGGGGGGGGGGGGGGGGGGGGGGGGGGGGGGGGGGGGGGGGGGGGGGGGGGGGGGGGGGGGGGGGGGGGGGGGGGGGGCGGGGCGGCGGGGGGGGGGGGGGGGGGGGGGGGGGGGGGGGGGGGGGGGGGGGGGGGGGGGGGGGGGCGGGGGGGGGGGGGGGGCGGCGGGGGGGGGGGGGGGGGGGGGGGGGGGGGGGGGGGGGGGGGGCGGGGGGGGGGGGGGCGGGGGGGGTGGGGGGGGGGGGGGCTGGGGCGGGGGGGGGGGGGGCGGGTCGGGGGGGGGGGGGGGGGAGGCCGGGGGGGGGGCGGGGGGGGGGGGGGGGGGGGGCGCGGGGCGGGGGGGCGGGGGGCGGGGGGGGGGCCGGGGGGGGCGGGGGGGCGGGGCGGGGGGGGGGGGGGGGGGGGGGGGGGGGGGGGGGGGGGGGGGGGGGGGGGGGGGGGGGGCGGGGGGGGGGGGGGGGGGGGGGGGGGGGGGGGGGGGGGGGGGGGGGGGGGGGGGGGGGGGGGGGGGGGGGGGGGGGGGGGGGGGGGGGGGGGGGGGGGGGGGGGGGGGGGGGGGGGGGGGGGGGGGGGGGGGGGGGGGGGGGGGGGGGGGGGCGGGGGGGGGGGGGGGGGGGGGGGGGGGGGGGGGGGGGGGGGGGGGGGGGGGGGGGGGGGGGGGGGGGGGGGGGGGGGGGGGGGGGGGGGGGGGGGGGGGGGGGGGGGGGGCGGGGCGGGGGGGGGGGGGGGGGGGGGGGGGGGGGGGGGGGGGGGGGGGGGCGGGGGGGGGGGGTGGGGGGTGGGGGGGAGGGGGGGGCGGCGGGGGGCGGGGCGGGGGGGGGGGGGGGGGGGGGGGGCGGGGGGGGGGGGGGGGGGGGGGGGGGCGGGGGGGGGGGGGGGGGGGGGGGGGGGCGGGGGGGGGGGGGTGCTGGGGGGTGGGGGTTGGCGGGGGGGGGGCGGGGGGGGGGGGGGGGGGGGGGGGGGGGGGGGGGGGGCGGGGGGGGCCGGGGGGGGGGGCGCGGGGGGGGGGGGGGGGGGGGGGGGGGGGGGGGGGGGGGGGGGGGGGGGGGGGGGGGGGGGGGGGGGGGGGGGGGGGGGGGGGGGGGGGGGGGGGGGGGGGGGGGGGGGGGGGGGGGGGGGGGGGGGCGGGGGGGGGGGCCGGGGGGGGGGGGGGGGGGGGGGGGGGGGGGGGGGGGGGGGGGGGGGGGGGGGGGGGGGGGGGGGGGGGGGGGGGGGGGGGGGGGGGGGGGGGGGGGGGGGGGGGGGGGGGGGGGGGGGGGGGGGGGGGGGCCGGGGGGGGGGGGGGGGGGGGGCGGGGGGGCGGGGGGGGGGGGGGGGGGGGGGGGGGGGGGGGGGGGGGGGGGGGGGGGGGGGGGGGGGGGGGGGGGGGGGGGGGGGGGGGGGGGGGGGGGGGGGGGGGGGGGGGGGGGGGGGGGGGGGGGGGGGGGGGGGGTGGGGGGGGGGGGGGGGGGGGGGGGGGGGGGGGGGGGGGGGGGGGGGGGGGGGGGGGGGGGGGGGGGGGGGGGGGGGGGGGGGGGGGGGGGGGGGGGGGGGGGGGGGGGGGGGGGGGGGGGGGGGGGGGGGGGGGGGGGGGGGGGGGGGGGGGGGGGGGGGGGGGGGGGGGGGGGGGGGGGGGGGGGGGGGGGGGGGGGGGGGGGGGGGGGGGGGGGGGGGGGGGGGGGGGGGGGGGGGGGGGGGGGGGGGGGGGTGGGGGGGGGGGGGGGGGGGGGGGGGGGGGGGGGGGGGGGGGGGGGGGGGGGGGGGGG
Source organism: Montipora capricornis (assembly GCF_036669925.1). Lineage (NCBI taxonomy): Eukaryota > Metazoa > Cnidaria > Anthozoa > Scleractinia > Acroporidae > Montipora > Montipora capricornis. The sequence continues at coordinate 44,107 of NW_027180003.1, read as the reverse complement.
GGGGGGGGGGGGGGGGGGGGGGGGGGGGGGGGGGGGGGGGGGGGGGGGGGGGGGGGGGTGGGGGGGGGGGGGGGGGGGGGCCGGGGGGGGGGGGGGGGGGGGGGGGGGGGGGGGGGGGGGGGGGGGGGGGGGGGCCGGGGGGGGGGGGGGGGGGGGGGGGGGGGGGGGGGGGGGGGGGGGGGGGGGGGGGGGGGGGGGGGGGGGGGGGGGGGGGCGGGGGGGGGGGGGGGGGGGGGGGGGGGGGGGGGGGGGGGGGGGGGGGGGGGGGGGGGGGGGGGGGGGGGGGGGGGGGGGGGGGGGGGGGGGGGGGGGGGGGGGCGGGGGGGGGGGGGGGGGGGGCGGGGGGGGGGGGGGGGGGGGGGGGGGGGGGGGGGGGTGGAGGGGGGGGGTGGGGGGGGGGGGGGGGCGGGGGGGGGGGGGGGGGGGGGGGGGGGGCGGGGGGGGGGGGGGGGGGGCGCGCGGGGGGGGGGGGGGGGGGGGGGCGGGGGGGGGGGGGGGGGGGGGGGGGGGGGGGGGGGGGGGGGGGGGGGGGGGGGGGGGGGGGGGGGGCGGGGGGGGGGGGGGGGGGGGGGGGGGGGCGGGGGGGGGGGGGGGGGGGGGGGGGCGGCCGGGGGGGGGGGGGGGGGGGGGGGGGGGGGGGGGGGGGGGGGGGGGGGGGGGGGGGGGGGGGGGGGGGGGGGGGGGGGGGGGGGGGGGGGGGGGGGGGGGGGGGGGGGGGGGGGGGGGGGGGGGGGCCGGGGGGGGGGGGGGGGGGGGGGGGGGGGGGGGGGGGGGGGGGGGGGGGGGGGGGGGGGGGGGGGGGGGGGGGGGGGGGGGGGGGGGGGGGGGGGGGGGGGGGGGGGGGGGGGGGGGGGGGGGGGGGGGGGGGGGGGGGGGGGGGGGGGGGGGGGGGGGGGGGGGGGGTGGGGGGGGGGGGGGGGGGGGGGGGGGGGGGGGGGGGGGGGGGGGGGGGGGGGGGGGGGGGGGGGGGGGGGGGGGGGGGGGGGGGGGGGGGGGGGGGGGGGGGGGGGGGGGGGGGGGGGGGGGGGGGGGGGGGGGGGGGGGGGGGGGGGGGTGGGGGGGGGGGGGGGGGGGGGGGGGGGGGGGGGGGGGGGGGGGGGGGGGGGGGGGGGGGGGGGGGGGGGGGGGGGGGGGGGGGGGGGGGGGGGGGGGGGGGGGGGGGGGGGGGGGGGGGGGGGGGGTGCGGGGGGGGGGGGGGGGGGGGGGGGGGGGGCGGGGGGGGGGGGGGGGGGGGGGGGGGGGGGGGGGGGGGGGGGGGGGGCGGGGGCGGGGGGGGGGGGGGGGCGGGGGGGGGGGGGGGGGGGGGGGGGGGGGGGGGGGGGGGGGGGGGGGGGGGGGGCGGGGGGGGGGGGGGGGGGGGGGGGGGGGGGGGGGGGGGGGGGGGGGGGGGGGGGGGGGGGGGGGGGGGGGGGGGGGGGGGGGGGGGGGGGGGGGGGGGGGGGGGGGGGGGGGGGGGGGGGGGGGGGGGGGGGGGGGGGGGGGGGGGGGGGGGGGGGGGGGGGGGGGGGGCGGGGGGGGGGGGGGCGGGGGGGGGGGGGGGGGGGGGGGGGGGGGGGGGGGGGGGGGGGGGGGGGGGGGGCGGGGGGGGGGGGGGGGCGGGGGGGGGG
>NW_027180003.1:35000-37500 GCF_036669925.1 Montipora capricornis | reverse complement strand
GGGGGGGGGGGGGGGTGGGGGGGGGGGGGGGGGGGGGGGGGGGGGGGGGGGGGGGGGGGGGGGGGGGGGGGGGGGGGGGGGGGGGGGGGGGGGGGGGGGGGGGGGGGGGGGGGGGGGGGGGGGGGGGGGGGGGGGGGGGGGGGGGGGGGGGGGGGGGGGGGGGGGGGGGGGGGGGGGGGGGGGGGGGGGGGGGGGGGGGGGGGGGGGGGGGGGGGGGGGGGGGGGGGGGGGGGGGGGGGGGGGGGGGGGTGGGGGGGGGGGGGGGGGGGGGGGGGGGGGGGGGGGGGGGGGGGGGGGGGGGGGGGGGGGGGGGGGGGGGGGGGGGGGGGGTGGGGGGGGGGGGGGGGGGGGGGGGGGGGGGGGGGGGGGGGGGGGGGGGGGGGGGGGGGGGGGGGGGGGGGGGGGGGGGGGGGGGGGGGGGGGGGGGGGGGGGGGGGGGGGGGGGGGGGGGGGGGGGGGGGGGGGGGGGGGGGGGGGGGGGGGGGGGGGGGGGGGGGGGGGGGGGCCGGGCGGGGGGGGGGGGGGGGGGGGGGGCGGGGGGGGGGGCGGGGGGGTGGGGGGGGGGGGGGGGGGGGGGGGGGGGGGGGGGGGGGGGGGGGGGGGGGGGGGGGGGGGGGGGGGGGGGGGGGGGGGGGGGGGGGGGGGGGGGGGGGGGGGGGGGGGGGGGGGGGGGGGGGGGGGGGGGGGGGGGGGGGGGGGGGGGGGCGGGGGGGGGGGGGGGGGGGGGGGGGGGGGGGGGGGGGGGGGGGGGGGGGGGGGGGGGGGGGGGGGGGGGGGGGGGGGGGGGGGGGGGGGGCGGGGGGGGGGGGGGGGGGGGGGGGGGGGGGGGGGGGGGGGGGGGGGGGGGGGGGGGGGGGGGGGGGGGGGGGGGGGGGGGGGGGGGGGGGGGGGGGGGGGGGCGGGGGGGGGGGGGGGGGGGGGGGGGGGGGGGGGGGGGGGGGGGGGGGGGGGGGGGGGGGGGGGGGGGGGGGGGGGGGGGGGGGGGGGGGGGGGGGGGGGGGGGGGGGGGGGGGGGGGGGGGGGGGGGGGGGGGGGGGGGGGGGGGGGGGGGGGGGGGGGGGGGGGGGGGGGGGGGGGGGGGTGGGGGGGGGGGGGGGGGGGGGGGGGGGGGGGGGGGGGGGGGGGGGGGGGGGGGGGGGGGGGGGGGGGGGGGGGGGGGGGGGGGGGGGGGGGGGGGGGGGGGGGGGGGGGGGGGGGGGGGGGGGGGGGGTGGGGGGGGGGGTGGGGGGGCGGGGGGGGGGGGGGGGGGGGGGGGCGGGGGGGGGGGGGGGGGGGGGGGGGGGGGGGGCGGCGGGAGGGGGTGAGGTTGGGGGGGGGGGGCGGGGGGGGGGTGGCGGGGGGGGGGGGGGGGGGGGGGGGGGGGGGGGGGGGGGGGGGGGGGGGGGGGGGGGGGGGGGGGGGGGGGGGGGGGGGGGGGGGGGGGGGGGGGGCCGGGGGGGGGGGGGGGCGGGGGGGGGGGGGGGGGGTGGGGGGGGGGGCGGGGGGGGGCGGGGGGGGGGGGGCGGAGCTGGCGGGGCGGGGGGGGGCCGGGGGGGGGGGGGGGGGGGGGGGGGGGGGGGGGGGGGGGGGGGGGGGGGGGGGGGGGGGGGGGGGGGGGGGGGGGGGGGGGGGGGGGGGGGGGGGGGGGGGGGGGGGGGGGGGGGGGGGGGGGGGGGGGGGGGGGGGGGGGCGGGGGGGGGGGGGGGGGGGGGGGGGGGGGGGGGGGGGGGGGGGGGGGGGGGGGGGGGGGGGGGGGGGGGGGGGGGGGGGGGGGGGGGGGGGGGGGGGGGGGGGGGGGGGGGGGGGGGGGGGGGGGGGGGGGGGGGGGGGGGGGGGGGGGGGGGGGGGGGGGGGGGGGGGGGGGGGGGGGGGGGGGGGGGGGGGGGGGGGGGGGGGGGGGGGGGGGGGGGGGGGGGGTGGGGGGGGGGGGGGGGGGGGGGGGGGGGGGGGGGGGGGGGGGGGGGGGGGGGGGGGGGGGGGGGGGGGGGGGGGGGGGGGGGGGGGGGGGGGGGGGGGGGGGGGGGGGGGGGGGGGGGGGGGGGGGGGGGGGGGGGGGGGGGGGGGGGGGGGGGGGGGGGGGGGGGGGGGGGGGGGGGGGGGGGGGCGGGGGGGGGGGGAGGGCCGGCCGCGGGGGCGGGGGGGGGGGGGGGGGGGGGGGGGGGGGGGGGGGGGGGGGGGGGGCGGGGGGGGGGGGGGGCCGCGGGGGAGTGGGGGGGTGGGGGGGGGGGGGGGGGGGGGGGGGGGGGGGGGGGGGGGGGGGGGGGGGCGGGGGGGGGGGGGGGGGGGGGGGGCGGCGGGGGGGGGGGGGGGGGGGGGGGGGGGGGCGGGGGGGGGGGGGGGGGGGGGGGGGGGGGGGGGGGGGGGGGGGGGGGGGGGGGGGGGGGGGGGGGGGGGGGGGGGGGGGGGGGGGGGGGGGGGGGGGGGGGGGGGGGGGGGGGGGGGGGGGGGGGGGGGGGGGGGGGGGGGGGGGTGGGGGGGGGGGGGGGGGGGGGGGGGGGGGGGGGGGGGGGGGGGGCGGGGG
>NW_027180003.1:27500-30000 GCF_036669925.1 Montipora capricornis | reverse complement strand
GGGGGGGGGGGGGGGGGGGGGGGGGGGGGGGGGGGGGGGGGGGGGGGGGGGGGGGGGGGGGGGGGCGGGGGGGGGGGGGGGGGGGGGGGGGGGGGGGGGGGGGGGGGGCGGGGGGGGGGGGGCGGGGGGGGTGGGCTGGGGGGGGGGGGGGGGCGGGGGGGGGGGGGGTGGTGGGGCGCGCGGGGGGGGGGGGGGGGGGGGGGGGGGGGGGGGGGGGGGGGGGGCCGGGGGGGGGGGGCGGGGGGGGGGGGGGGGGGTGGGGGGGGGGGGGGGGGGGGGGGGGGGGGGGGGGGGGGGGGGGGGGGGGGGGGGGGGGGGGGGGGGGGGGGGGGGGGGGGGGGGGGGGGGGGGGGGGGGGGGGGGGGGGGGGGGGGGGGGGGGGGGGGGGGGGGGGGGGGGGGGGGGGGGGGGGGGGGGGGGGGGGGGCGGGGGGGGGGGGGGGGGGGGGGGGGGGGGGCCGGGGGGGGGGGGGGGGGGGGGGGGCGGGGGGGGGGGGGGGGGGGGGGGGGGGGGGGGGGGGGGGGGGGGGGGGGGGGGGGGGGGGGGGGGGGGGGGAGGGGCGGGGGGGGGGGGGCCGCGGGGGGGGGGGGGGGGGGGGGGGGGGGGGGGGCGGGGGGGGGGGGGGGGGGGGGGGGGGGGGGGGGGGGGGGGGGGGGGGGGGGGGGGGGGGGGGGGGGGGGGGGGGGGGGGGGGGGGGGGGGGGGGGGGGGGGGGGGGGGGGGGGGGGGGGGGGGGGGGGGGGGGGGGGGGGGGGGGGGGGGGGGGGGGGGGGGGGGGGGGGGGGGGGGGGGGGGGGGGGGGGGGGGGGGGGGGGGGGGGGGGGGGGGGGGGGGGGGGTGGGGGGGGGGGGGGGGGGGGGGGGGGGGGGGGGGGGGGGGGGGGGGGGGGGGGGGGGGGGGGGGGGGGGGGGGGGGGGGGGGGGGGGGGGGGGGGGGGGGGGGGGGGGGGGGGGGGGGGGGGGGGTGGGGGGGGGGGGGGGGGGGGGGGGGGGGGGGGGGGGGGGGGGGGGGGGGGGGGGGGGGGGGGGGGGGGGGGGGGGGGGGGGGGGGGGGGGGGGGGGGGGGGGGGGGGGGGGGGGGGGGGGGGGGGGGGGGGGGGGGGGGGGGGGGGGGGGGGCGGGGGGCGGGGGGGGGGGGGGGGGGGGGGGGGGGGGGGGGGGGGGGGGGGGGGGGGGGGGGGGGGGGGGGGGGGGGGGGGGGGGGGGGGGGGCGGGGGGGGGGGGCGGGGGGGGGGGGGGGGGGGGGGGGGGGGGGGGGGGGGGGGGGGGGGGGGGGGGGGGGGGGGGGGGGGGGGGGGGGGGCGGGGGGGGGGGGGGGGGGGGGGGGGGGGGGGGGGGGGGGGGGGGGGGGGGGGGGGGGGGGGGGGGGGGGGGGGGGGGGGGGGGGGGGGGGGGGGGGGGGGGGGGGGGGGGGGGGGGGGGGGCCGGGGGGGGGGGGGGGGGGGGGGGGGGGGGGCGGGGGGGGGGGGGGGGGGGGGGCGGGGGGGGGGGGGGGGGCGGGGGGGGGGGGGGGGGGGGGGGGGGGGGGGGGGGGGGGGGGGGGGGGGGGGGGGGGGCGGGGGGGGGGGGGGGGGGGGGGGGGGGGGGGGGGGGGGGGGGGGGGGGGGGGGGGGGGGGGGGTGGGGGGGGGGGGCCGGGGGGGGAGATGGGGGGGGCGCGGGGGCGGGCGGGGGGGGGGGGGGGGGGGGGGGGGGGGGGGGGGGGGGGGGGGGGGGGGGGGGGGGGGGGGGGGGGGGGGGGGGGGGGGGGGGGGGGGGGGGGGGGGGGGGGGGGGGGGGGGGGGGGGGGGGGGGGGGGGGGGGGGGGGGGGGGGGGGGGGGGGGGGGGGGGGGGGGGGGGGGGGGGGGGGGGGCGGGGGGGGGGGGGGGGGGGGGGGGGGGGGGGGGGGGGGGGGGGCGGGGGGGGGCGGGGGGGGGGGGGGGGGGGGGGGGGGGCGGGGGGGGGGGGGGCGGGGGGGGGGGGGGGGGGGCGGGGGCGGGGGGGGGGGGGGGGGGGGGGGGGGGGGGGGGGGGGGGGGGGGGGGGCGGGGGGGGTGGGGGGGGGGGGCGGGGGGGCGGGGGGGGGGGGGGGGGGGGGGGGGGGGGGGGGGGGGGGGGGGGGCGGGGGGGGGGGCGGGGGGGGGCGGGGGGGGGGGGGGGGGGGGGGCGGGGGGGGGGCGGGGGGGGGGCGGGGGGGGGGGGGGGGGGGGGGGGGGGGGGGGGGGGGGGGGGGGGGGGGGGGGGGGGGGGGGGGGGGGGGGGGGGGGGGGGGGGGGGGGGGGGGGGGGGGGGGGGGGGGGGGGGGGGGGGGGGGGGGGGGGGGGGGGGGGGGGGGGGGGGGGGGCGGGGGGGGGGGGGGGGGGGGGGGGGGGGGGGGGGGGGGGGGGGGGGGGGGGGGGGGGGGGGGGGGGGGGCGGGGGGGGGGGGGGGGGGGGGGGGGGGCGGGGGGGGGGGGGGGGGGGGGGGGGGGGGGGGGGGGGGGGGGGGGGGGGGGGGGGGGGGGGGGGGGGGGGGGGGGGGGGGG
>NW_027180003.1:20000-22500 GCF_036669925.1 Montipora capricornis | reverse complement strand
GGGGGGGGGGGGGGGGGGGGGGGGGGGGGGGGGGGGGGGGGGGGGGGGGGGGGGGGGGGGGGGGGGGGGGGGGGGGGGGGGGGGGGGGGGGGGGGGGGGGGGGGGGGGGGGGGGGGGGGGGGGGGGGGGGGGTGGGGGGGGGGGGGGGGGGGGGGGGGGGGGGGGGGGGGGGGGGGGGGGGGGGGGGGGGGGGGGGGGGGGGGGGGGGGGGGGGGGGGGGGGGGGGGGGGGGGGGGGGGGGGGGGGGGGGGGGGGGGGGGGGGGGGGGGGGGGGGGGGGGGGGGGGGGGGGGGGGGGGGGGGGGGGGGGGGGGGGGGGGGGGGGGGGGGGGGGGCCGGGGGGGGGGGGGGGGGGGGGGGGGGGGGGGGGGGGGGGGGGGGGCGGGGGGGGGGGGGGGGGGGGGGGGGGGGGGGGGGGGCCGGGGGGGGGGGGTGGGGGGGGGGGGGGGGGGGGGGGGGGGTGGGGGGGGGGGGGGGGGGGGGGGGCGGGGGGGGGGGGGGGGGGGGGGGGGGGGGGGGGGGGCGGCGGGGGGCCGGGGGGGGGGGGGGGGGGGGGGGCCGGGGGGTGCGGGGTGTGTGCGGGGGGAGGGGGGGGGGGGGGGGGTTGTAGGGGGCGAGGGGGGGGCGAGGTGGGGGACAGTCTGGGCGGTTGGGGGGGGGGTGGGGGGGCCGGCGGGGGGGGGGGGTGGGGGGTGGGGGGGGGGGGGGCGGGGGGGGTGTGGGGGCGGGGGGGGGGGGGGGGGGGGGGGGTGGGGGGGGGGGGGGGGGGCGCCTGGGGGGGAGGGGGGGGGGGGTGGGGGGGGGGGGGGGGGGGGGGGGGGGGGGGGGGGGGGGCCGGGGGGGGGGGGGGGGGGGGGGGGGGGGGGGGGGGGGGGGGGGGGGGGGGGGGGGGGGGGGGGGGGGGGGGGGGGGGGGGGGGGGGGGGGGGGGGGGGGGGGGGGGGGGGGGGGGGGGGGGGGGGGGGGGGGGGGGGGGGGGGGGGGGGGGGGGGGGGGGGGGGGGGGGGGGGGGGGGGGGGGGGCGGGGGGGCGGGGGGGGGCGGGGGGGGGGGGGGGGCGGGGGGGGCGGGGGGGGGGGGGGGGGGGGGGCGGGGGTGTCGGGGGGGGGGGGTGGGCGGGGGGGGGGGGGGGGGGGGGGGGGGGGGGGGGGGGGGGGGGGGGGGGGGGGGGGGGGGGGGGGGGGGGGGGGGGGGGGGGGGGGGGGGGGGGGGGGGGGGGGGGGGGGGGGGGGGGGGGGGGGGGGGGGGGGGGGGGGGGGGGGGGGGGGGGGGGGGGGGGGGGGGGGGGGGGGGGGGGGGGGGGGGGGGGGGGGGGGGGGGGGGGGGGGGGGGGGGGGGGGGGGGGGGGGGGGGGGGGGGGGGGGGGGGGGGGGGGGCGGGGGGGCGGGGGGGGGGGGGGGGGGGGGGGGGGGGGGGGGGGGGGGGGGGGGGGGGGGGGGGGGGGGGGGGGGGGGGGGGGGGGGGGGGGGGGGGGGGGGGGGGGGGGGGGGGGGGGGGGGGGGGGGGGGGGGGGGGGGGGGGGGGGGGGGGGGGGGGGGCGGGGGGGGGGGGGGGGGGGGGGGGGGGGCGGGGGGGGGGGGGGGGGGGGGGGGGGGGGGGGGCGGGGCGGGCGGGGGGGGGGGGGGGGGGGGGGGGGGGGGGGGGGGGGGGGGGGGGGGGGGGGGGGGCGGGGGGGGGGGGGGGGGGGGGGGGGGGGGGGGGGGGGGGGGGGGGGGGGGGGGGGGGGGGGGGGGGGGGGGGGGGGGGGGGGGGGGGGGGGGGGGGGGGGGGGGGGGGGGGGGGGGGGGGGGGGGGGGGGGGGGGGGTGGGGGGGGGGGGGGGGGGGGGGGGGGCCCCGGGGGGGCCCCCCGGGGGGGGGGGGGGGGGGGGGGGGGGGGGGGGGGGGGGGGGGGGGGGGGGGGGGGGGGGGGGGGGGGGGGGGGGGGGGGGGGGGGGGGGGGGGGGGGGGGGGGGGGGGGGGGGGGGGGGGGGGGGGGGGGGGGGGGGGGGGGGGGGGGGGGGGGGGGGGGGGGGGGGGGGGGGGGGGCGGGGGGGGGGGGGGGGGGGCGGGGGGGGGGGGGGGGGCGGGGGCGGGGGGGGCGGGGGGGGGGGGGGGGGGGGGGGGGGGGGGGGGGGGGGGGGGGGGGGGGGGGGGGGGGGGGGGGGGGGGGGGGGGGGGGGGGGGGGGGGGGGGGGGGGGGGGGGGGGGGGGGCGGGGGGGGGGGGGGGGGGGGGGGGGGGGGGGGGGGGGGGGGGGGGGGGGGGGGGGGGGGGGGGGGGGGGGGGGGGGGGGGGGGGGGGGGGGGGGGGGGGGGGGGGGGGGGGGGGGGGGGGGGGGGGGGGGGGGGGGGGGGGGGGGGGGGGGGGGGGGGGGGGGGCGGGGCGGGGGGGGGGGGGGCCGGGGGGGCGGGGGGGGGGGGGGGGGGGGGGGGGGGGGGGGGGGGGGGGGGGGGGGGGGGGGGGGGGGGGGGGGGGGGGGGGGGGGGGGGGGGGGGGGGGGGGGGGGGGGGGGGGCGGGGGGGGG
>NW_027180002.1:0-26266 GCF_036669925.1 Montipora capricornis | reverse complement strand
TTTGAAACACAATAAAATCGGAAATATTCAATATTTAGTCTCCATATAATAAAAAGAACCTTACACGTTGGCTCGAAGATATGAATTTTATGTTCTCGTGGCAAGAACAGAAAACGGAAACTTGTCGTTTCGACGTTCCATGAGCTTATTTTCATTGTCTGTTACGCCCCGGCGCGGATGCATATCATGTGATCAGATGCAAGGGTTCTAGAACTGAACCATAACAATCAAACATCAGAACATGGCGGAACAGCAAGGGAGTGGTGCATTTGGCGGTTACGATGACGAATTTGTGGATGCTATAGAAGACGACTGGTTGTGCCCAATTTGCCGTCTGCCATTAAAAGTGCCGGTTCAAACCAGGGGATGTGGACACAGATTCTGCGAACTGTGCCTTGAAAGACACTTCATGAGGTAACTGAGGGTAACTTTGTCGTTTTGGTATCGCACAGATACGAAGTTAACGCAGGATAACGTCTTCCGGGTAGAAAACTAGCGAATATTTGCATTTAGGCTGAAGTCATCGTATATTCAATAAGGCCCCTTGTCTACAGAATACTGGGCGTGAAGGTACCATATAGGAAAGGCATAAGTTGCGAACGGGTAATAAGGAAGCCGGAATAAACCACAAGTTCGTTCAGCACCAAACGGCCGAAGACCATTTCATTTGAATATCCAAGCGTTGACTCAATGCACATGCTTTCTCCCGCCAGAGAAAAACGATCTATTGGGACACTCTGTGAACTGCCTGAATAGCAGCAGCGCTGTATTTCAAATTCTTTCATGCCTTTGGAACTTTTGCGGCCGACGACAAATTACCGTGAATAGACTGAATAAAGTTGCCCTCTGGTTCATTGCAACGGGCAATTTGTGCAAAAAAACAAGAAATGTGATCGCTATAGCAACCCTGGATCTGTGGTAACCCTTCCTCCTCGCCTTTGTGCTTTTTTAAGCCGGCATCTCCAACCTCGGGGGACTTAATTAATGGCAAATTATTCACTTGAGGATATAATTTATTCAATAAACAGACAGGAGCGAGATGGACAACAGCTCACTTGCCCTCTGGACCAAAACGTCCTGATACGTGACAAAGTAAGTTCTGTGTGTGAGGCAAGTGAAGAATAATCGGATAAATATAATGATATGTTGCCATTCTTCAAAGAAATAAGAATACAGGAACTTGATTTAGATGTAGTTGTCACTTCCAGGAGAATTAATGTAGGAAGTTGTGCCCAGTTATAGCGTTAACTGATTTGTATGGTCTATTTGCCTCTTGTTAATTTATACAGAAAGGACATAGTGTTCTTAATCAAATGCTTCGCTCTTTTTATGTAATATGTCACGCATTACTTCAAGCACTAGTTAAGATATTATGGCGACAAAAACGCCGGGGAAAAATTTCCAGGTCGGTTAAAGAATGGCACATTGATTTCCAATTCATCACGAAACGTTAAAGAGAAAGGAACGGGAGGCTGGAAAAGGTCTCTAATCGAGTAGTGGTTGAAAGTTTTGAAAACTCGAGGAAGGTTAGTTTTAGTCAGCGATGTTGTGTAAATTTAATGGGGTTGGTTTTTTAAAATGTTTCTTATTACCTTACGAACTTCTTAGCTCAATGCATACTGAATGCATGTTTTTGAAGTTCTTTTCCTTTACTTGCATGAAAATAGCCCAGAATTATCTTCTCTGTCTAATCCACTCGAATAGTGCGGACCCATGAGGAAACAGTTAAAAATTTCACAAAAATCACACTCCAGAAGACGAGAAAGACGGTAATGGAGAGATATGATACAAAACACTAACCAAATAAAGATAGCGCCTGCTTGAAACTTCGTTGCTATACGCTACAAAACCTTTTTCTTCGATCGAGCGATCCTGTCTTGGGTTCCAGTCCTTCCCCGACAGGTCAGGCAAATTTTCCAAGAGCTTCGCAACACCACGTCGATTTTACTCGTTTACATAATCGGTGACCCCTATTTTTTAAGACATGAATCACTTGCTCTTCTTACAATCTGCAAAATATGATAAAATGAAAAAAATCACAATCTAAGAAGTTACCTTTCTTAAAATTTTTCTTTCCTTGTGCCCTGAGTTCCGGAAGTGGTTAAAACGATTAGCGCTTGCTAAAACGCTCGTTGAGGATTAACTCTACTGTTTACAACATCCCCAGCGGCATGCAATTATCTAAAAAACCCACTCTCATATTTCTGTGCACAGAAACCTTCACTCTAACATATTAATTCTATGATTTTCGACGAATGGGTAGATGAGGTTACATCTCGTTATGATGACCTATCTATCGAAATTAAAGCACTTTTCCCTTGCCTTGACCTACCAAATTTTTTTCATTTTTGGAATAATTAATTTATGGCCTAACTTCAGGCGAGAAATGAAACAAATTTCAATGTGGGAAGATTTTCGCGCGAACGTCCATAAAAGTGACCTGTCATACAGGTTACGTTTGGGCGATATACGCCCTCACTTACACCAACGAACAGTTTATAGCTCAGTACTATAGTTGCATTTCATTTATTTAGCAAATGAGCCGGAGCAACACATTGTCAAAGCCCCTTACAAACTTGCTCAAGTCAAAACAAACAACAAACAAACAAACATCGTCCAATGATATGAGATTTCCTTTTTTCCCTTTGTGTTCCCCTTTAGCGAAATGTGGGTTAAAGCAGTAAAACTCCACTTGCGTTGTTTTTATTTAAGGACATCTTCCCAGACAAAGCAGCTGAAAGAAAGGTTCGTTCTTTTGTCATCAAGTGTCCAAGAGGTTGTCAATGGACTGGCGAACTCAGATCAAAAGAGGTTGGTATTAGGGCTAACTGTAACTTCACCTTCGTTGGTGATTGCGCTGGCAGCACCTCGGCTTCTCAGAGGCGGTAACCCTCCCCTCAAATCCATGCTTCCTTTAACACGGCATATTTGCCTTCACGAGCCGCACGTACTTCTGGGATTTGCCTGGAGAATTGAAATTACTACGGTGTCGATTTGGAAAAAGAATCCCAAGAATCTGAAAGACGCCGCATGATGATTTTTTAAATGGTTTTGTACAAATGAGCGGGGTGAAAGACAATAGGATTTAAGGTCCAGGCCACACAACCGGGAAATTTTTGCTCTACTCTCAGCGAACAGTGTTTGAAGTTCTTTAATGTCCTAGAGAATTTTTAACCAACAAGAATTGTAAGACAGGGTGTTAATTTTAACCTTCTTATCCCTTAAGACTTGAAAGTTGAACCATTTGCTTGACTACAAGGGCAGCACTTTCTCTTCAATTGTTATGTTGGTCCGGCTGGAATTAAATCAACGACCTCAGGCGTTGTAGTTTAATGCTACACTTCTTTAGTTAACCGGTTTGCATTCGCTCGTGACAGTGGAAAAAAATCCATAGACAGCAAAGTCGCAATCTAACGAAAGCTTATGCATTTTAGGATCATGACAGTGAGTGTAGAAGATTTCCAGTGAACTGTCCAAATTGTTGTGGAGAACTCGTCCCAAGAGAGGAGGTTTGATTTTAGAATCCAGTCCTTATACCAGTTGCTTGCAAGTAAATAGTTAGTTCAGTTTAATGTCGTGAAGCCTGACCCAAAGCTGTGACTTTGGCCAATCACAACAGACGAATAACACAGTATGAACCAATCATAACGCAGAGCAGCTCCAAGGGTGGGAAGAAACGCGAGCGAGCAAGTCATTTTACCTCCGATTAGCTAGAAATGTGTTGTCAGGCAAAAGTTAGTGTCGTTAAACAAAGGCTGCAGAGCAGTTTCAACTTTTTGGATCGTTCACGACACTCTCACCTCCTTAATTAATTCCCAAATGTGTTTACATTGTACAATAAAGATAGCAAAAATGAAATCCTCCTGAATAACGAACGTTCGCAATTCAGGGGGACTTCATTTTTGCAATCTTTTTTTACAAAGAAAACACATTTTGGAATTACCGAGGTGAGATTTTGTCCCGTACGATCCAACAAAACTCCTCTGCATCCTGGGCGTTAGGTAAGACCCAAAACTGTCACTTTGGCCAATCAAAGAGAGGACTAAAACACTATGAACCAATCATGACGCAGCGGCTCTAAACGTACGAGCAAGTTATAATTGGTTTTACCTCCGATTGGCTAAAATCATGTTGTGGCGTCAGAATTTTTAGCCAATCACTGAACTCGGCGATGTGAAATCAAAGTAGTCTCAAATTTGTTTTGAAGCTCAATTCAAAAGTGCCAAAATGGGTACCAGTCCTTTATTTTCGTCTCTTTTTTGGGTTGCGGATTCATTAAAGAAACCTCAGATACAAAATAAGAAACAAGTATACGTTCAAAATGAAGCCAATGCATCTAGTGAACTAACGTTTGAAAGAAAACTGAATCAGCTTCGATTAGGGAAGTTTTGATGGGGTAAGATACTTGACTGAATGTCAAATGCACTCTCGTGAAATACTGAATTTCAATTTGTTCTAAAGATTTCATCGCATACTGAGAATAACTGTTCTCTGGCACCAATTCCCTGCCCCTTTGCTGAGATGGGCTGCAACAAAAAGGTATTTGAAGTACTGTAGAGGACGAGAACTCGTGACGCTAAATTTTAAGTCTCTTTTTATATTACTTCCGGGATGATGGCGCAATGGTGAGAGCACTCTCCTCCCATTAATGTGGGCTGGGTTCGATTCTTAAACTTGGTCTTACATGTGGGTTGAGTTTGTTGGTTCTCTACTCTGCTTCGAGAGGCTTTTCTCCAAGTACTCCGGTTTTCCCCTCTCCTCAAAAGCCGACGAACGATTTGATATTACTTGAATGGATTTGATTGTTGTACAGTGTCCCCAATGCCTCAGCGCTAAATTAAGTTGACACTTAAATAAGTCCATAACTCATGGGCGTTTGATTTATAGACACTAAATGCACGTTTTAGTTTCGGAACGACTTGAAACAATGAATGACTTCATATCATGATACCACGAATCTCTTCGTTTCATTCACTGGGGTTAACATATAACATCTCTTTCAGTGCGAACGCGAATATGCTCCATTTCGACAATTTAGATCCCAGCAGTATGGAGGGACAATTGTCACGTGAATCTTGTTTAATGGCCTCGCTCCCACGGGTCTTCTATAGTTCAGTGGTAGAGCATCCGAACTAGTCATCGGAAGGCTGTCGTATGTTCGACTCCTGCAAAGGAGCACTCGAATTTTTCTCGAGTATCCCCGATAGAGTCAACATTGAAAAAAATTTCTTCATTTCATTCGCCAGGGCTAACATGTAACAACTCAGACTCTTTAAGTCCAATCGTGATTATAAATAGCTGGTTTAGAAGTCTGCACATTTCATCTCAATAGAACGCGCAACCTTTTCCTTTCATTATACATTTAGTGAGAAGGTATTTTTACTGCAGGTTCCGCGACCTGAAATTGAATCTCATCTAAACTCTAAAATGCGAATGCATCTTGACTTGGTCTGTACAAATTTGAAGAACGCTAAGGAAGAGTTGCGGAAAACTAAAGAACACCTTGAGAAGACAGAAGAACAGTTGCAAAATACTAAAGAGCGGTTCAAGGAGACCACAAAGAAACATGACGAGAGGATCCATGCTCTTGAAAATAAGCCCTTCATTTACATGTGGAAGATTGAGGGCTTCAGTGCAATCGAAGAGAAAATTAAGCTTCGTTATAGACGAGCGCCCTCAATTTCGTTACGAGATAGTTGTCCATTTTATACTGGTGAATGTAGCTATAAAGTTAGATTGCGTTTGGAGCTGAGTCATTTTAAATTTGGGACTGACAATTGCATGAAGATTTACTTGATTATAATGAAAGGCGACTTTGATTCCTTTTTGAAATGGCCTTTTGCTAAACGAGCAACAATTACCATATTGGATCAACAAGAAAATTCAAATGAGAGGAAAAACATCACCGCAACCCTCCCAGAAAACCAACTACAACAAGAATGGAACTCGAGGCCCCGTGGAGAATATGAGAACACGGCGTTCCAGTTTGATGTGATGGTACTAAGTGAATTGCTAAAGGGTGGGGGTTATGTTCAGGACAACTCCGTCTTAATACAAGCTAATTCGAAACTGTTGCTCCATGAAACTGGAAACAAAAAAACAAACAAACAAACATCAAAGCTAAATCTACAACCCCGGACAATATAGTTGAGAGTGTTTTACATTTCACCAGTGGAGAGTGGTTGCAGAAATTTGAAAGGCCCAGTATCATCCCAGGTGGGTGTATGTGAGAGAATTTGTGGAACAATTCCTATTTCATCTGAACTTTTTTTCTCTATCCCCCAAAAAAGTTTTTTGGTCATCATTACTTTCTGTTTTAATCATCGTTTTGAACGAAAAAACGACGACTGCAAAGCTTTGATGGGGATACTGGGCCTTTGAAAGTTTTAGTCAGAACCATGTAACAAAACAGTTTTGTTGCTGCAGCAGTAAGATAAATTATTATGCTAGTGTACATGTAGTGTTTGATGATGAAATTATCTTTAGTTAGAGAACTCACATGACATGTTGTATGATCAGTAGCTGAATAGTGTTGATTAGAGATTAAATTACCATAATTTTTAAATGTTTGTTATTGCTTATAATCTCTGGCTTAAAATACCAACGTTGCAATAGTACTTAACCTCGATTATAGTGCTAATAGAGCTTCAAACAACTTGGCTCTGGAACCACAGCTATGATTCTTATCACAGTTAGACACCTATAAATCATGTTTACGATTTGAGACATGACTTCCGTTTTCCAGTTCACATCATAGCTCTGACTCTTACCCATATAAATCACAGTTCTGATTCCAGACATGATTTATGATTCTTACTGCTAGAAATCATGGTTATGATTGCAGACATAATTTCAGAAGACCAATGAAATCATAGCTATGATTCTTACCACTTTAAATCATGGTTATGATTCCAGACATGATCTTACTTTCCCAATTGAAATTAGTTCTAATTATTATCACTATATATCATAATCATGATCCCAGATATGATTTCAAGAGACCTCTTAGGATCGTGGTGATGATTAAATGAACAGAAACAATCGTAGTATGATGTCTTGGTTACTGATCAAACCATAATATGATTTAAATAGGACAAATGCATCATCACATGAATCATCGTCTATGATTCACTAGATTCGAATTCCTGTGTTGGACAAGGACCACAATGCTGCCTCCCCCCACCCCCTCTAAAATTAAAAACAATAATGTTTGTGGAAGAAGTGCAACTCTCAACATTGTTTTGAGGGGGAAGGCAAGCCGTTAAGAAGATTCACATTTGAAAAAAGGTTTTTGCATATATGGACAAGAAAGTTGAAAATGTCTCGGAAATTTAATCCATGATTGATGCATCTTGTTAACGTTTTCGCCCCTAAGGGGTTCCCCAATGAACACTAAAATCATCCGGCATCAGACAGAGCAAAATCTGTAATTGTTTCACTTTGGAGGAAAAGGGTATAGAAGGACGTGGCCGTTTTTAACCATTTCGCATCAAAGGGGTCCCATTGACGAGTAAGTAAAATCGTCTGAAGTTAGATGTAGACAAAATAAAATCTTAGGAGGCTGGCAAAGGTAAGACTTAATATTATGTCATAAAAGAAGTGTCTTCATAGCTCAGTGTTGCCTTTTTCTCACGAAGCCTTGTGTCTTTTTTTTTTTTTTTTGTGGCCTTTTTTCACGTCGGGCGTGAAATAGGGATCAAAATTGAATGATGGCGATAGTCCTACGTTGCTGAAAACAATGTTTTAAGTCTTGGGAATCTCAGTTCTTCTAACTTGTTGTTTTACGTATTCCCAGATGCAATTTTAAGGTGCTGATTTCGGCAGTTTAGCTTTATTAGAGTAGAATATAGTGCAATATTCAACGCCCCACCCCCCTCCCGCCTGAGGCAGTAAACGCAATTCTAAATCTCTCTATTAGCCTTTAGTGTGGATTACAAATTGCATGACATTACATTGCCAACATGTTTAGCTAAAATACTTGTAATGATGAACGTCTAGCTGCTCCATAAGTTACCGTTTACTGTTCATTCTTGGTGTTAGAACCATCACGCATGCGCATGGCCTTCACTCCCAGTCTCTTTCTGGTAGCAACCTCTGGAACTTTCCTCCCCTCGAAGTCAAGTTATTACCTGGGATACACCCTTTCAAAGCTTTTCTTTCTTTTATTACTGTTTTCTTTCAACTAGCCAGTTTTCCAGGAACCTACAACTCCAATACTAGAAAAATGTAACGGCATTTTCACAGAATAAGCTATTATTAGACGAGTTCATAGATACGATTTGGCTTTCACGAGCAGAGCGACCATTCGCAATCTCATGGGTAATAATTTCTCATGCATGACTTGTGATTGGTTGGAAACGTCTCGTTTCGCGGGAATAGCAATCTAAAATAACTCGGTCTGTAAAAATACAAGAAGTTCTACTCTCCTAGTCATGGGTTCCTGGCTTTTCTGAATACTTGTTGTATGGTTTACAATAACTCAGTGTGATAGTTTTCCATATCGTGAATTAGCTAGGTTTTTTTAATTCTGGCTTTTACTTTTCTATTACCAATTTCTTGCCATAAGTTCAAATAAAAATTTTAAGAATAATAAGAATTACCCCATCAGCGTCAAAACAGTGTCTTTTTTACTGGGTTGCCGTATGGCAATACGGCAATCCCAGTTGGAAAATGGGTAGGAGTTCTCCGTTTTAATTTTTTCCGTGTCGGTAAAAGTCTTGCCTGTCACTCCCCCGGTAAGTGGTGTCTTTGTGCATTGGGCCTTCTGCGCGTATTTTCTTAGGATCGAGAGGGTAGTGGAAATGCGTACATTTCTCTGGTGGACACAGTAGAATCATTAACTTAACCTGTAATGGCGTCGAAAGTCATGTAACGCGAATGGCGTTTTAGTGGATCTTTGAACAAAATATACCCTTATGAAGCTCAAAAATGGCAAATCAATTGGATACTGAACGAGACAGGCGACAACATCGACAACAACCTGTCGCCCGTCGAGCCGTCTTTTACCAAGTGTGCTGTTATGTAGAACATTGAAGATTCGCAGGGCAGCGATAATAGTGAATTCAAAGACTAGCTATAGACAAGGTGGATTGAATGGAATTTCAAGCGTTAAAATCGCTGAAAAGGTAAGATTATTGTCGAAGCGATGCCGCAATTGCGTGTCTTCACCACATGTTCCTTTGATCTCACATTATTGTGTTTTCCGTCAAAATATTCGCTTGTTTTCGCTTTCGCTCGAACATATCTACCTTTATTACATGTCCAGTGAATAGTTTTATCCTCTGGGATGAATTTTCCGTCGAAAAATCGGTTATTTGGGCGGTCAGTGTAAAACGCAGACTGCAGACTGCAGACCGGGGGTAAAATGCAGACTGAGGGTAAAATAAATATTAACTAGATGCTTCTGTGAAGCATACACTGGCTTGCCTGTGGTACGTGCTACATAAAATCAGAAGGCACTGAATTGTGTGGTATTGAAATACAGCATTCCAGTCTCTGAAGAATAACAAATAAAAGAGAAGCGAGAAACATTGGCTTCTGGGCTGACATGTTGATAATTTTCAAGTTCCCTCACAACTTCTTTTCACCACAAGTGTGCCCTATGAGCATCCGAAAATTTTGTAATACTAAACTTCACTGAAGTCAAGCCCTGTTTCGCGGGGTTACTGTTGGGATGGGAGACTAAAACAATAAACCTCTCATGGAAAACAGAAACATCTGACCGAAAATACTATTAACGCTAACAAATGCGAACTCAGCAAGGTACAGATTCTGTTAGCTTGCTTTATGCAAAACAAATATTGATGAAAAAGCAAATAAATATTGATACACAGTTTTCAGAAAGAGCAGAAGGAAGTTTCTCGGACGGTCGATCGAGAATAAAATATTTACGACATGAAAACAACATTAATTTTGAACCGTGAATATAGAATATAAAAAGTTACGATCAGCGACAAACATTTTGGGAGATTTTTGCTACGTTCAAGTAAATTGCAAAATCGAAAGTGCCATGGCCGGAATTCCGCGGGCGTCGTGATTAAGTTCCCGCGGCATGTTTACTCGCCAAACAGTGAAGCATCTGTGTCAAATGATGGCAAGATACCGGGTTTCTGTAAGTTTCTTTTTCTGTCAAGTGTCAAGTTTGACAATGAAATGAGCGAAGTCAAAACAAAGATCACAATCGCCCAACTCTTGTTTATGCAAAGTCAAAATTTACTCTCCAAGACGCGTACGACGTTATTTATCACCAGGTAATTCCATCATTTTGGAAATAGCAGCTGCTTTATTATTCATCTGCTTCACATGTTTTCAATGATTTTGGGCCTCATTTTGTTGAAACTCAAGCACGCTTCCAACAGGCCTGTGAACCCTTCCTGCTTACAGAGCAATACTAAAAAACTTCTCCCATATCACATTTCAACCTTAAGCTCGAAAATTCAATACACAACATGATATTATAATTCACAAAGGCAGAAAATACCACAGAATCCTTTTCCAGCGAAAATTTTATCGAAACAAACAACATATTTGCTCTTAGAGGCGAAAACCTCTTCCTATTTCATTGCGTGCGTGAAGACAAGAAACTCAATTGTGTCAAATTACCATGTACTTCAGGTAAATACTGCTCACTTTGATTTCGTCTCGACGGGCGATAGATTGTTGTCGAAGTCCAGTACTCGTCGCTTTTGAGATTCATGCCTAGTTTATCCAACTGACTTTCCATTATTGAGCTCTATAAGGGTATATTTTGTTTAAGGATCCACTAAAACGCCATTCGCGTTGCATGACTTTCGACGCCATTGCAGGCTAAGTTGATGATTCTACTGTGTCCACCAGAGAAATCTACGCAGTTCCACTACCCTCTCGATCCTAAGAAAATACGCGCAAAAGGCTCAGACTTTTACCGACAAAAAAAAAAAAAAAGAAAACAAACAAACTAAACGTAGACCTCGACTGGGTTTGCCCATAGGCAACCCAGTAATAATAAAAAAACGAGTCATAAGGATAAAATAAAGATTGTTTGAAAGACAATCCTGTTTTACATCTGTCAACAACTCACATTATTATGACTGCAGGTCGCTGCACCTTTTGGGGATGCGATCGTACGCGTTGAAATCATCTGTGCTTTGTTTTTGCACTTCCAGATGCATTGCAATGTTCCAAATTATTTGTCACACCGGTACATCGAGGGAAATCGATCGAAAAACCAACAATTATTACTTCGAATACCTGAATAATCTCGGTTGTCTTTTTTCGGTGCAACGAAATGCACAAAGAATTTCATGTATTCCGAGCAATTAGGACGCGGGGATTTCATTGGTTAAGCTATGCGTGATAACCCCTAGGGAGAGGTTATAATTGAAAATTACATCTTCCAGATGCAAAACAAACGAACTTGTGAACTAAAGGATAAACATAACGTACACGAAAGCGAATGAAAGGATCTTTTTACACAAGTCATACTTGCTTAAGCCGACTGAATTGAAACGTTACATGGTTGCAAAATCCACGTTATCTCTGTCTTTGTACTGTAGCCATGCATGTCAAAATAAATTGAGTTATTGGGTAATTACTCGATTACTTTGTTCAGTGCAGCAAAATGGACAGTTGAATTACGGGGTGGTGACTTCTTTGCCTAAAAGCAACTCACTTAACGAAACTGTCCTTTTTCAAACAACAAGGATTCAAACAGCTTCAATTCTTACAGAGTTCGATAAAAATCCGGATTTAAAACATGCGGTGGGGCAACCAAAGCGATGGGAGCTGTGTTGGGGTTTCAGTGTGAAAGTACAAACGGCTACTAACACTCTTATAACTCTTTTTTCATTATTATTTTATTAACCTGCAGTCTGCAGTCTGCAGTCTGCATTTTACCCTCAGTCTGCATTTTATCCCTGGTCTGCAGTCTGCAGTCTGCGTTTTACACTGACCGGTTATTTGGGTGGTTTTTGGCAACAGAGGTTAATTATTCGTAATGCGATCGCTTCCGTTGCCGTTAGCAATGGGTCGCAAATTTGACACTTTTATCGCATTATCACATTACGCATTGAACCACGTCATGCCACGTTATCTATTATTCCTAAAAATCTAAAAATATTCATGCCTTATCAGTTTTCGGTCGAATTTATGTCCAAGAAAGCATATAAATTGCAGAAAATATTAGTTTTGTATCAAAAATTCGTAATCAACGCTAAAATGACCAAATTTTGCCTAGAAAACATATTTTACTGTTATTTTTCTTAAATTTTTTCGTTCGACTTTCGCTTTTATAAAATGTTTCAGTTGTCTGTAAATAAGTTGTATGCTGTTGGAAAGCTTATTTTCTTAGCTTTAAAATGATGTATTTTTCCCCCTAACTTTAAATATTTAAAAAAAAAAAAAAAAACATTTTTTGGCGATGGCTGATTTACCGCGGTTTTCTCGCGGTTGGGAAAGTAGGAAAAAGAGTTAGGCCAGTAGCCAGGTTTTTAACCTCAGAAAAGGATCTGTTTCGTCGTACGAACGTGTGAGGACCTGTGAGCCAAAGGGCCTCTGCTGGTATGACTTCTGGGTGAGCCCTTAATTACCTCTCACTAAACGAGCGCGAGTTTAGTACTGCCAGGGATATATTGGCCCAAGGTCGTGGCAGTACGGACCGAGCGCAGCGAGGTCCGTACAAAAACGACCCAGGGCCAATATTCCCCAGTACAGCTCGAGCTTGCTCGGTTAGTAACTAGTTTATTATATGGTTTTTTAATTACCTTTTGCTTTGTTTTTGCAAGCCCGTAATCGGCCCGTGGGCCAGTCACAATTTGCCTGGAAAGCTGCACGTACCACAAGCAACCCAGTGTACCCTCACGGAGGGTCTAGTTTTAACGTAGTTTCGCGTGAAAATTTATCCCACTCAAATTCTTTGGGAATACAATATTTCGTTCCAGGTATTTCGATCGATTTCATCAAATGCGAATGCTACATTATAATGCAAATGCAATACACAAAGAATCTTACCCTGCGAGCAGAGACCCTTCTTTCTTCCCTGTTTATACATAGGGAAGCAGCCGGTTAGGCGGGATGGCCCGGTAAAAGGCCCGAAGTGTTTATACGGACGATTCCCGCCCGCTTACCGGGATGGATATCAAGAAATTTTAGAATTTGTTTACGTTTCTTGTAACTGTCAAAGTAACGCAAGGGATAATTAGTGAATTTTCTTGTTTTCGTTCGAAATGAAGGTTCATTATAGTTCTAGGAAGTACGGAATGGCATTTTAAAACAAGAGATGCAACAATAATCCTGTGATCATGCAACTCTGGCTGCGTTCTCAAGGCAACCCAGGCGTCATGACAATTTTTCAACCCTGTAAACAGGGCTGGACGGGTGACCCTATTCGATGGAATTGTGGGATGATAGAAGGGAATGGCCGAACGGCGGAATTGCAGAATACACGGAATATTCTAAAATACGGAATGCATGGAATATTCTAAAACACGGAAAATATGAAATAGAAACACAGAATATATGGAACATTCTAAAACACGGAATATAGTCACAACACATGGTTACAAGATAAAATAATTACAGTACAGGTAATAAAATTTGTATGGTGGTCAAAGCAGCGAAGGCTTTCTAGTCATTTAACGACTACGGGACTGCGGACCGCGGTGGCAGCTTTTTTAAGTAGGACATTTGGTGGGTCGGGTATTCTGCAATTGCTCCCGAGACGGACCTCGTTAAATCCAGCCGAGCCAAAAAGTTCTTGAAAAACTAGGTCTTAAATCAGTGAAATGCCTCAAAACCTGCAGGGCATCCGCGGCCGCACGACGTGCGGCCAAAATGGCAGAAAATGACCCACGTGAATCACGGTAATGCGATCACGTGTTGCATACTTAATTAGAATAAAAGAAACATACAGCACATTATAAATATAGATATAGAACGAATATATGCCAAGTGGCTGGACGAAAAGCTAAAGCCCTTGTCCGTCAACGACCATACCGTCGGTGACATTTTTGTTTTTGCTGACGAACTCCGTGAAATGAAAATCAAAGAGCATGATGTTTTGGTGTCGTATGATGTGTCATCACTCTTTACTAATGTTCCTGTGGACGAAACCATTGAGAGTATTGCAGAGAGAGCCTTTGAGAACGACTGGTTCAACAAAGAACACAATCTTAATATCACGAAGCAGGCCCTGATAGAACTGTTAAGAATCGCCACCAAAAATCAGCTTTTCCAGTTTGAAGGAAACTTGTACGAACAAGTGGACGGTGTGGCAATGGGCTCGCCGCTGGGGCCTCTCATGGCAAACGCCTTCATGTGTAACATCGAGAAACAGCTGGAAACAGAAAACAAGATGCCCGCCTTTTACAAGCGCTATGTTGATGACACCCTTAGCGCAATGCCTGATGTTGAAGCAGCTATAGATTTCTTAACGACACTAAACAACAGTCACCCTTCTATTGATTTCACAATGGAGCTCGAAGAAAATGGCAGACTACCCTTTCTTGGAATGAACGTAATCAGGAATGGATGCTACCTGAACACAACGGTGTACCGAAAACCAACTGACACCGGACTGTTGTTACATTATCACAGCCACGTTGACGCGAGATATAAACGGTCACTGATAAATACCATGCTTAACCGTGCGTTTAAGCTCTCGTCTACATGGAAGGCCTTTCACGAGGAATGTGAACGCCTCAAAGAGATCTTTTCCCGTCTGTGTTATCCTGAAGATCATGTGCAGTCCACCATCCGCCTTTTCGTTGATTCAAAAGTTTCCGAGGAATCACGCACCCACGTTGATGAGAAGCGTGGGGACCCAATCAGAGTCGTGTTGCCCTTCAAGGACCAAAAATCTGCGAACGCCGTACGGAGACAACTTGCCGACCTAAGCCGTAAGATCAGTGCGGATATTACCCCTGTCTACACGAGCAAAAAGATCAAAGAAGAGATCCGGGTCCGTGAAGAGAAGCCACCCCTTGTAAGCCAACAGTGCGTTGTGTACCAATTCAAGTGTGACCTGTGCGACGCAGGTTATGTCGGATATACCTGCCGGCACCTTCACCAGCGCATTGAAGAGCACAAAGGGGCAACCATCGGCGACCATCTGAGAGAGAAACATGCATTGGAACCTAACAACATCGCAAAGAGTTTTAGAATCCTGAGAAAGTGCCAGAACAAGTTTGATTGTCTTGTTTTTGAAATGTTTTTTATAAAAGAACTGAAACCATCGCTAAACAAACAGCGTGACTCTATCCGCGCCAAATTATTTGTTTAGAACAGTTCTTGTAATTAATTATTTTTTGTCTATTGTTTTTCTCTAGCTACCGTTCATTACTCCATATATTTTTAGCACTTTTTACACTTTTGTACATATTTTTATCACATTTCGGCGTTCGCCGCATTTTTATCTAGTTTTTACATATTTATGCTAATTCTTAAAACTTTTATTCTCACTTGAAAATGACCTCCGAGGGGTCGAAACGTCGTGACTTTTTTATCGTTAGTTTTTATTACAAAATCTATATCTAAAAGACTTCTGATTAAGAACGAATATAAAATAAAAAAAACAAAAAAAAAAAGTAAAGGTGCTTAACACATATTTAAATTTATAGGAAGAGATATAAAATATATCAAAGCAAAATAAAAACATATAGAAAGGAAAAAAATTATGGCACGGAGATGTAATAGATGCATTACACAATAAAGCTGTTTGAATATTGACTGGAAAGGCGTGCCATATTTTAACTTTTGGAACTTTTGCTGACGATAGGCTGGCATAAATAGAGACAGCTTCTTTTTTTTTCTGGATTGTGACCCTTCCCATCTGCAGCGCAGCCTGGTACCTCTGTGCAATTAATCAACTCATTAAGTATGATCAAGAGAAAATGAGGGGACAGAGAAGGAGGCTCCCGGTCCAGCCCTTGGCATATGTCATGTCCACGAAAGTTATTTTTAGACGAGCGGAAGTCTTACGAGACGTCCGCATGCAGGCCCACCGCGGGCCGAGGTGTGAAAGAAAAATATATTCATCAGCCTTCCACGTGCGCCATTATTTTCTCTTTTCACTAAGAACCTGAGAGCGAGGCAAGACTGCATGCGGACGTCTCAGAAGACAGACTTCCGCTAGAACAAAGACTTCCGCTCGTCTAAAAATAACTTTCGTGGACATAACATATCCCGGCCAACGCCTTGAGTCTCCCTCTCTGTCCCCTCATTTTCTCTTGGTATGATTCATAATTTTTTAATTACTTCTTTGTTGATGCTTTCCCCAACCCTTGTGATGAGGCCAGAAATCATTAATTATTATAACCATATTTATAAGGCAGGGTAAGAGAAGAAAGGTAAAGGCTGGAGTAACTCTTGCAATGAGGCCACCCTTCCAACTTGTTAAGCTGCCTTTAGGCTTTCAGGCCCCTCCCAACCATACGGGACTTTAAGGTGGTATAGTCTCGTTTCATGGTATGATTTTCTTCAATGAACAGGCAGGAGGCCGATGGACAAGAGCTCACTTGTCCGCTGGACCAAAACGTCCTGACACGAGACAAAGTATGTTCATTTTGTTAAGCAAACAGGACTTAACTTTTGTGACAGCACAAGTGCATTGCTCATTGGCCAGGGACCAATTTTTTAATGGCTGGATAAATTTATCCAGTGGATGAGTCGCTATCCAGAATATAAAATAAATATACTTTGCGTTTAATGTTGACAAAGGTTTTCGAACACGTCTTTACTTGGATGTGCTTAGAGTATTGATCAAAGTTACGTGAGCAAATACTTAAATCTTTGCACACATTTTAACTGTTGGATATATCTCTTACTAGCCATGTTCGAAGGCCGTATACTGTAAATTACGTCCCGCGTTTTTCGCACGCGGGCCATAAATCTAAGGGGGAAAATAAGGGTCCGTAATTTACAGTACGGACCGAGAAAACGAGGTTAGTATAGATAATTATTATATCTCCGTGGTAATCAGCCTTGCAGGAAAGGGAACTAGTTAAAGTCAAGCGGAAGGTTAAACCGCCATAATAACCTGAGATCAGGCACTATTTTAGTTTCGCGTGGTACCTATTGTGGAGTTTAGCAAGCGACGACATAAGAGAACATATGAGCGAAGATAAAAATGGGCCTGATCGCAGGTTACCGCCATAAAGACCTGAAAAACGGTAAAGCTTCTTGGCTTTTAAAAATAGTTGCTTGCAAGATTCAAACATTTTTACATGTTTATGCAACAGAAAAGACATGCATGAAAAGCATGCTAGAGAATGTTTTATCGAAATTTCAAATTTAGCGGGCTGTAGTATAGAATACAGCCTGCCAATTTAGCCAATCACGGCGTTCTTACTATCTGAGAGATATAATTAAATCATTATCTATCGGATAAAATTATCTGGCCTTTGAACAACTGGGGCCAGGTTGTATTCCTGCAATTGGACTCATGGTTGGGAAAGAATTTCCACCTGGAAAGATTCCCACGCATTAGCCTCCATTCCATGCTTGTTCCAATACCGTGTGACAGTAAGAAACTGGCCTGTTACTGCATTTCAAAGGACTATTCCCGCTTATCGGCTTTTTGTCTTGTGCGTTTTAAGAGTTGTGTAGTTGTATTTGTTTCAATATTTAGCAAATAAGGGCGACACAAAGCCCTTGTGAATAAGCTCAAGCACAAGACTAGGAATGCAGGATTGGCGGTATGTTCTTTGTGTCCCCCCTGCGCAAAAAGGGAAAAAACAATAGAAAAGCTTTTTCTCACTTTACTTGTGCTGTTTTTTTTTTTTTTTTGATTCAAGGATATGTTCGTAGACAAAGCAACCGAAAGAAAGGTTCGTTCGTTTGTTATCAAGTGTCCAAGAGGCTGTCGATGGACTGGCGAACTCAGATCAAAAGAGGTTGGTATGAGGGCTCATTGTAACCTCGCCTTTGTGATGATTGCCCTGGCAACGCCGCGGCTCCACAACCTCGATCTAAGCTGTTTTCAACATGGCATTCTTTGCCTTCACGTGCTGCACGCCCTTTCTAAAGGAAAGAACTTCATCGTTAGAATGAAAGGCGAAAAGATCATGGACTCATTGTATCTTCCCCAATATTTTATATGAAGAAATAACATTTGTTTGCGCTCCCTCCGTAAATTGAAAGAAAACTTTCAGTCACTGCATAGTCGCAATCTAATGAAACGTCATATATTTTTAGGATCACGAGAATGAGTGTAAAAGACTTCCAGTGAACTGTCCAAATGGTTGTGGAGAACTCGTTCCAAGAGAGGAGGTTTGATTTCAATTAGAATTCAGTACTTATACCAGTTTCTACACGTTCAATTAAGTGTCGTTAAGTAAGAACCAAGTCTGCAATGTTGGCCAATCACAACAGAAGAATAAAACAGTATGAACCAATCATAACGCAGAGCCAATGCAAGCGGCCGCCTCCAATCACGGGAAAAACGTGTGCGAGCAAGTCATAATTGCGGGGGATTCCATAGGCATACCACGTCTTCAAACCAGTCGAGTTCCTTTCTTTTTTTGTTCGTAGTCATAAATGTGCATATCCCAGGCATAGTAGATTAACCGCTTGAATCCCGTATGATACAACCGGAGCCATCGCTCGCCAAACTCGGGCCATCGCCCCGGGGCAGGTACTTAATACCCTGGCCAAATTTCGTCTTGATATGATTACCCTAACTGTATCTAAGGACTATAAAAATATCTGCGATACGCAGTTTAGCAGATATTTGTTTTCTGCACGTTTCGTTAAGAATCTGTTTGTGCATTCCTGCACAATTCATGTCCCCGATGAATTGATAGTACTCGTATTTGCATACGAGCTATTTGATATAAATAGGGTGTGCATTGTAGTGGTTCTTCCTTCGGGTCGAACGCTAGGAACGACAACTTCACTTATCCCTCGGAATGACCACTCAAGAAATCGTGAACGAAGCCGTGAAGGCGATGTCTTCTGTCCTGGAAGACAAATTCAACGCTTTTGGTCGCCAGTTTACGGAGCTAAATACATCCGTAATCGACACGGCAGTAAAGAAGGCGAAGCGGGAAACATTTACCTGCAAGAAGAAAGGGAATCAACAACAGTACGATCACTGTCAACAAGTTCTGGAGAAGTTTGATGAATCACTGGATCACTTTAGAGCTGGGTGCACAGAAAAGCTGAAGCGGTCACTGGAAGAGGGAGCGGAGCTCGTCGAGAAGCGCATCAAAGCTATAAAATTGGCCGACAAAAGCGACTATGGCTGGGCTACCGTTAGCGAATATCTAAGCGACGCGCTTGCCTCAGACTCGGACGACGAGAAAAAGATGTATCGAGCTGAAAAGAGAGCCGAGAGAAAGGTTAAGGAAAAACAACGCCAAAAGAGAGCAGAGTCCCGCTTTTCTTCTCTCATTCGCGGCTCATCGTCCCCACAACTCGGCGGGCGTGAAACAGGCGAGAAAACCCCAGTGGCAAGGATTCGTTTGGGACCTTGCTTCAAGATAAGTATTACATTTGTTTTTTCCTTACCCGTTATTTGGTTAGGGCATTAATTTTGTGCTTTTTCGGACCCTCCCCCCCCCTTCCTTTTTCTAGGACGTTCTTTGTGACTTTCGCACGGTATGTTGTCGTTTACCGACCCATAACCAATAACTCAAGATCTTGCCTCGTCATGTTATTCCTCTTGGTTATGGGTTCAATAATTCTGTAGATAAGGGCAGAATATAAAAATATCTGCGGTACGCAGTTTAGCAGATATTTGTTTTCTGCACGTTTCGTTAAGAATCTGTTTGTGCATTCCTGCACAATTCATGTCCCCGATGAATTGATAGTACTCGTATTTGCATACGAGCTATTTGATATAAATAGGGTGTGCATTGTAGTTGTTGTTTCTTCGGGTCGAACGCTAGGAACGACAACTTCACTTAATTTTTTATCTTTGTCCATCTTTTATTTTCTGCTGCTGATTTGCTTTCTTGTCATTTATAGTTTAAAAGTGTTCAATTTTCCCCAGCGTTCAATTTCCACATTAGCGCTCTGATGAAGGGCTAACGCTCGAAAAGTCAGCTTTTCAATCTTTGTATAGTTAGTCATAACCTGAAAGGTTTATTTTACGATCTCTAGGGCTGCAACGGATAGTGGCAATATCTTGACGGCTTCTTATCGGTTTTGTTTTTAGTGTGGAGAATATGGCCACCTCAGCGTGAGCTGCAAGTCTAGGGATAGCGCCCAGGCCTCCTCTAGCTCAACGGCTAATTGACTAGATGACGGCGATCATAAAGTTGAGTATGCTTTAGAGTTTTTCGACATGTACACAATCGCCTGCTTAAGGAAAGTGGGTGAGGGTAGCGGTGGCAGCGTTAAAGGTCGTTTGAAGTCTCATTACGAGTTTTGGGAGTCTGTGTTAGATGCCTCGCAATTTGCGACCAGCATGATTAGGGAGGGTTATAGGCTACCTTTTAGTGAGTATCCAACTCCTTGCTTTCTCAAGAATAATAGATCTGCTTTTAAGCACCCCGAGTTTGTTGTCAAAGCTATTGAAGAGCTTCTTTGCAATAATTGTATTATTGAGCACGAATCTCCTCCTATTGTGTCAATCCTCTAACCGTGGCGGAGGGTAAGAAGCTCCGTCTCGTTATCGACCTACGCCATGTAAACGCATTTGTTTCGAAGATCTTACATCTCTATCCCAGGTCCTGGAAGAGAATCATTGGTTTTTTACCTGGGATCTTAAGTCAGGTTATCATCATGTCGACATCATTGGTCCGGTCACAATAACTGGTTATGCCCTCCAGCAAACTTAATAGTGAAGTGCGTCCGCCATCTCGAATCCTGTCGTGGCACTGGGACACTGATCATTCCTGAATGGCCATCAGCTTTTTTCTGGCCGTTTCTGCACGCCGATTCCAGTTCCTTCAAGCCCTTCGTGAAAGAGGTTGTGCCGCTACCAAGGATAAAAGATCTCTTGTTGGAAGGCCCAGGGCAAGCGATCCTGTACAAGAGGAGGCAGTCTGTTTTTGTTGGCTGCCCAGCGTTTAGAATTTTAGCATTACGGCTCGAGTTTATCTGAATCGTTTGTTGTTGCTATGGCACGTTTGCGCGTTTTGTCGTTACTAATTACTTATGCAAAAGCCATTTAGGCTGGGTAAGCCATTTAGGCTGGGTAAGCCATTTAGGCTATGTAAGCCATTTAGGCTATGTAAGCCATTTAGGCTATGTAAGCCATTTAGGCTATGTAAGCCATTTAGGCTACGTAAGCCATTTAGGCTATGTAAGCCATTTAGGCTATGTAAGCCAATTAGGCTATGTAAGCCAATTAGGCTACGTAAGCCATTTAGGCAATGTAAGTCATTTGGGCGGTAAGCCTTTTAGGCAACGTTAGCCGTTTAGGCGACGTTAGCCGTTTAGGCGACGTTAATAACTTGGTTTCCCCTTTTCGTGGCTCTCTCGCAAATTACGCGCGTGTGTCCGTAATTTTAGCCACCTTCGGCCTCCTTATGTATGTGCATTGTAATAACCGCGCAGTTGAGGGCGGTGCGGATCCATTTACTCACGTGAGGTGTGTTCTTGTTTCAGTACTTTACAGATATATTCAGTAAAGGGTCTGGTCCGACGCCAGGGAGTTGGAGGATCCTGAAATGGTTGTTCTAGTCAAAGAGCTGAAAACAAAGTGTCCAAGTCGTTGAACTTATAAAGAGCATTATGAACAGTCCTGTCAGGGGACGAGGACTAGTCTCGGCCTGACCCAGATTTCCTACATTTCCTCTAAGAGGTTTTACAGTTAGGTTTTTTCTGGCCTCCCTGACTCTCCTCCAAAAATTGGAAATTCTATCATTTTGCTCAGTATTGTGTAAAGCATTTATTTGTAAGCATTAAACACGGTATGTTGTCGTTTACCGACCCATAACCAATAACTCAAGATCTTGCTTTGTCATGTTATTCCTCTTGGTTATGGGTTCAATAATTCTGTAGATAAGGGCAGAAAGAATGTGTTTCTTTGTTTGAAAAAAGGAGGAACTATTTCCAGCCTCCTTAAGCGACTTCTCAACTTCCCGGGTTGTCACTCGTACATAAATAAAAGAAAGGCTGGAAAGTATATTTCCAGCTTGCCTCACATCTCGCCGATAAAATCACACTTCTCCGGCATCAGTCACGCTCAAGCTCCGTCGATGGCCACAAGGATAAATTTACTTCTCTTTGACCAAGTTGCAAGGTCCAGCGAATATCCATTGGTGAGAAACAGCGATAAATGTTATTCAAATGTCCACAGATTTTATCGCATACTAAGGATAACTGTTCTCTGGCACCAATTCCCTGCCCTTACGCTGAGATAGGCTGCAACAAAAAGGTATTTGAAGTACTGTGGAGGACGTGGGCACATACCGCTGAATTTTTAAGTCTGTTTTTATATTGCTGCTCTCTCTCTCTTTCTCTCTCTCATGCGCTCTTGATTTATATACAATTAATGCACGTTTTAGATTCGGGAAAAGAGGCAACTTGTAATCTTTGAAAAAATTAACAAGTGCTCATTTATCGAAATTACACGAGAAAAATCATGCGATTACTTATTAATCATATACATCAAAAATTACACCTTTATAGCACAAATTTCAACTATCTGCACTAATTTCACTTTTCTGCACTCTGTTTAGGATTAATTGACGTGCTCTCAACCAATCAATACGCTGAAATTTTTGCATGTATATTAAAACCGGGTTTACATATGACATCTCTTTCTGTGCAATCGCAAATATGCTTCATTTCGGCAATTTAGATCCAAGCAGTATGGCGGGACAGTTATCATATGAACCTACAATAGTCATGATAGTTGAATGACCCGAGAGTCTCCTTCATATCCGAACTAGTAATCGGAAGGTCGTACTGAGCTTCGACTCTTGCAGAGGAGGACTAGGAATTTTCCGAGTATCCCCGAGTCAATATCAAAATTGAAATAAATCTCTTCATTTCATTCGCTGGGGTTAACATGCAATATCTCTTTTAGTACAATCGCGATTATAACTGGTTGGTTTAAAAGTCTGCACGTTTCATCTCAATAGAACGTGCAACCTTTTCCTTCATTACATTTAGTGAGAAGATATTTTTACTGCAGGTTCCGCAACCTGGAATTGAATCTCATCTTCACTCTGAAATGGCAAATCATCTTGACTTGATGTGTACTAAGTTGAGGAGCACTGAGGAAGAGTTGCGGAAAACTAAAGACCACCTTGACTTGGCCTGCACAAAGTTGACGAACACAGAAACAGAGTTGCAAAATACTAAAGAACACCTTGACGTGGCCTGTACAAAGTTGAAGAATACAGAAGAAGAGCTACGAAATACTAAAGAGCAGCTCAAGGAGACCACAAAGAAACATGCAGAGAGGATCAATGCTCTTGAAAATAAACCTTTCATATACACGTGGAAGATCGATGCTTTCCAGGAGGTCTTGAATCGGGCTAAGGCAACAGACGTAGTTACGATACACAGTGATCCATTTTATACCGCGGAATGTGGTTATAAAGTTAGATTGCTTTTGTATCCGAATGGTATCTCCATTGGGAAAACACTCACTTGTCATTTTTCTTCATAGTTATGAAAGGCGACTTTGATTCCATTTTAAAATGGCCTTTTGCTAAACGAGTAACTTTTACCTTAATAGATCAACAGGAGAATTTAAATGACAGGGGAAAACATCACCTAAACCGCCCCAGGAAGCCAAGGACAAGAAGATTGGAACTCGAGGCCCCGTGTCCGCTTATTTAACAAAAGTAGGGGAATTATTACGTTCGTACCACATGATGTACTGACGAAACGGAGCTACATTATGGACGACACCATCTTTATTCAAGCAAAATTCGAAACTATTGCTTGAAACTGAAAACAAACAAACAAACAAACGATCGCACATAACTTAGGCCATCGAAGCGAAGTGTACAATCCTGGACAAATATAGATATGGCTCTTTGCATTTTTAAAACTTTTGGGCCATAACTTGAACAAAAGGACCATAATGATCACTTCCCGACGCTGCAAAAAATAATGTTGTTCTGGAGTAAGTGAAGTTTGCCCAGCCGTATCTCGACATTATTTTTAGTAGAAGGGAAAGCCGTTAAGAATATTAGAAAAAAAGTTATTGTAAAAATGGACAAGAAAGTTGAAAATGCCTCGGCAATTTAGTCCATGATTCACGTTTCTTTTAACCTCCCAATGAACCGTGAGTAAAATCATTCTAGTTTTTGTATGAACGTAGTCGTTTTAACCATTTTGCCCCTAAAATTAGAGTTGGACAAAATAAAATCCTAGGAGATTGACAAAGGGTAACAGTTAAAATCATCCCATAAAAGATAGGTCTACCTATCTGTTGCCCTTGTTCTCACGCAGCCTAATGTTTTTTTCTGGCATTTTGTGGACGTGAAATATAAATCTAAATTGAACTGCGATATTATTTTTATAAACAATTGTCATAAGCCTTGGAAAACTCAGTTCGTCTTGTTCTACGTATTCCCAGATGCAATTTAAATGCGCTGATTTCGGCGGTTTAGTTTTATCAGAGCAAATATTGCACTACCAGCCATCGCCTGGTTCAATAACCTTTGGTGACGAACTTCTAAAAAGAGAGAAAGACAACGTAGAAAAAAAGAATTTCATGCTTTTGTGACAATCAACAATCCTCCGTTTTCCCGTTTAAATCTTTAGTGTAGATTACAAGTTGCATTACAATACATTGCCAACATGTTTAGCTATCATACTTGTATATGAACCTCCGCTCCACTGACCCATTCACTCTTCATTCCTGGTGTTAGGACCATCACACATGGCCCTCATTGAGGCTCTGCCTGGGTAAATTCCCACAAGCGACATGGCCTAAAAAGTAGCGACAGCACTTAAAGTGAAATCGCGACAACAGACATCCTTTCGTTGAATTTCCGACAGCAACGTGAAACATTGACAAAGCACCGACACGAGACTTTTTAAAATTCAGACAAGCGAAACGGGACCGCCCCCCCCCCCCCCCTCCCTGGTAGAGCCTCCTCATTCCCTGTCTCTTATACTGGTAGCAAACTCTGCAACTTTCAGCCTCCCCTCTAAGTCAAATTATTACCTGCGATACACCCCTTTTTGAAATCAATAACGACTGCTGCGCCTTTAGAAATAATTAACTTCATTTATCCTTTGCTTTTATTTCTACAACTCCAATACTAAGTCTATATAACGGCATTTTCACAGAATTTTCACAGATTAAGCTATTTTTAGACGAGTTCATTTTCACAAGCGACCATTCCCAATGCAATGGGTAATAATTTCTTATGCGAGACTTGTGATTGGCTGGAAAGGTCTGGTTTCGCGGGAAAATTAATCTAAAAAGAACTCTGCAAAAACGCCATTCTACAAATGCAATGAAGTTCTACGCACCTACTCATTGACTGCTGGCTTTTCTGAATACTTGTTTTATAGTTTCATTATACCTTTTTAGTTTCCCATTATTATGAATTTATTAATTTTTTGTCTCCTGGCTATTACTTGTGTATTAGCAATCTGTTGCTTTAAAGTCAGGGTTTGTATTGTATTCGCTGGCCGCGAACCTTTAATTAAAAAGACAAGCCATACTAACCTCTTGCTAACCGAACGCGAGGGCCGTACTGGAGAATATTGGCCCGAGGTCGTGGCAGCTGTATACGGACCGAGCGCAGCGAGGACCTCAAAAAACGACCAAGGGCCAATATTTCCCCGCACGGTCCCGAGAAAGTGTAGTTAGTAAGTTGTTTATTATATGGCATCGTTTCTTTGACCGATCGGAAACTTCTCCGCTTGGTGAATGTTCGTAATAATTTTCGTCTTCCATCAGCGAACTTTGAGAGGTAACCTTTTACACGTAAAACTAAATTCAGCTTGCTATAATTGTGCTGTTATGATGAAAAATTAAATTTTGTTTTCCCTAAACTTGAATTCCCCGGGAGAGAGAAAAATTACGGAAGCGGAACGTTTCCATGGTAATGGTATCCTACTGTAAAATTTCGACCGAAAACCAGGCAATCAGAGTGCTCCAGAGAGAAACTGTGGCACATCTAACCAAATTTGAAGATTATTTTGAGGTTACAAATCTTTCGTCTTTGTCACTTAAGAGCCTAATAGCATAAGAAGAAATTTCGGTGTAACTTCCAGGTTGTTGACTAGGGGTGATATATTGAGGTTTCCCTGCTGGCTATTATCCAGCATGCAGTTAAAGAAGTACAGTTCAGAGAGTTTCTTATTTTTGGTCGTAACTGAATTTTATAACTAAATCTGACTTATTTCTTAGGTAAAAGTCATTTTA
>NW_027180001.1:12500-22500 GCF_036669925.1 Montipora capricornis | reverse complement strand
TTGGTTTTGTAGACATGACGTCACGACCGTCCGTACGTACGTCCGCTCCCTCATGTATGCCAATGTGACCAGTACACGTAACCATATCACGGGCTCAAGTTTAGAGCTCATCCAGAAGGCAATACTCGACAGAGCTGAAAAACGACTGCGCATGCGCCAGATAGGGAGCACAAATCGTGCATGAGACGCCAAGTGTCCATTTCGATCGTTTGATCTTGTCTTCTGCCTGTGTCACTGTATAACTCTTGACGGTGTAAATTTTGGAAGTGAGATCGTGGTGATTTAATTTAAGGAGACACATCAGATCTGTGTAATATATTTGTGTGGAATTTTTGGGCCTTGAGATCCAAACCCAGTTAAATTTGTTTGTTTGGGAATATGCGCTGCAGAAACTAACCGAGGCTACGGTGAGTGTTCCATATTTGTTTTTGAAGCATGAAGTGTTCACAACGTTTGGTTCAGTTTGCACACTAGGGTATTGCCCATGCAATCTCTACAGTTTTCATCAAGAAGATAATTTTGGCAGGGTTTTCTGAAATCACCTTTACAATCAATCATACATGTATTTACAATGCGTTAATTAAACGTAACATGTTCTAAGAGCATTATTTGAAAGTTGTCAACCTTCTCCTTGAACCAAGGCAGCAGTTCATTTAGAGTGCTGCCACTCTGCAATAGCCACTTAACCTCCTGACTGTCCCCATAAAGGCAGCTGTCTAAAAGAAAACACATTGCCAACTTGTGAAGTTGGAATGAACACAAGTACTGCCCAGAACTACATAGAAAATATTGAAGTTCTTTGTCCCTGTCTCAGGGCATTTCTTCAATGAAAAGGTAAATTGGTTGCAAGACTGGCCTCTGAGATTACACTCAGAAGAAGTTCTAGTTGCACAGTAGTGTGATCAATAACATTGTTTAATTTATTGCCATAGTGAGGCTTGATTACAGAATCATAAATACTTGCCCACCAAAATACCCTGTGCAATCAACTGATACACCCATGTTCGGGAGACTGTTGGCCTGTTAATTAATGGAACATCCATATATTAGGAAAAGAACAATTTTTTTAAATAAAAGTGCAAAGTCCAGGCCCTGCTTCCTGTTAATCCTAGGATTATTGACGGGGAATACTTCTTCAAAGTGGCACCCGAGTGACTTAATTGTAGTCTAGCTTCCACAATCGCCAAATAATAATGATCTATCATTATTGTAATAATGCAACACACTTGGTGTCAACATCTATGTCAAAACTTGGAAGATGGTATTTTTCTTTCCCCCTTGACTGGCCATTATTTGCATATCTATGTTCAACCCAAGGTCCAAGGCAAAATTATGGTTAGACTCAAATTGAAGAACATGTGTTAAGGCAAACAGTTAAGGGTCATTGGTTTATGTGTGGTTTATAGTATGTTTATATGGTTAGCTCATCATGTTTTCTTTGTCTTGGTTGTGTAATAAGAATGACTTATTGTACTAATTTTCACAGCCCCCATGAAAACTGATATGTGCAGTTTCCTGTGTCTAGGAAAATAATAATATCATTATGATATTGTAGATTATAGCATTGTAATATGCATCTCATGGACAATAACATTCATTTTCGTTTTTTGTCCTTAGGGAGATGGATCCACCTGATATTATTTGCGGCAGTTTTGTGAAATATTAGCTCTAAAAGGAGCGAGAAGAAATTCAGCCTTTTTTTTTCTCAGCAATAAACCACAATAATCTTATTGAGTTCACTTTGTCCATGTTGGTAGTGTGGAACAAAAGACTGGATAAAGTCACTGAGAAATCCAGACAATGCTGTTGAGTTTTAAGCAGTTTCTTTAGTACTCTTCACATTGTCAAACTTTTCAGTTCTTCTTAGAACTGAATACTAGTCCTTAACCTTTTTTCAGTTATGAATTTTTTGGACCAGCACAGAACGTTAAGATGCCACTTTTTTAAATGTTGTACTTATAAAACAAAATGGGGACAACATATTCAAGCAAAAACATCACAAATGCACAAATGCAGACTTTGCGAATGCTTTTGATCTGATGAGTTGCCAACCCAGTAATGCTTCAGATACATGTAGTGACATCGAAACCCAGAACACCTCCAAATACATTCAATGACAAGTTGTCAGAGAAAAATTTAAAATTAAAAACAAACATCTTCTTGAGCATTGGGACCCACATGGAATAGCCCTTGTATATGTGTATTGCACTGATGACTGGATTCCATCTACTTAATATACAATCATCTTTTTAGGATAATACCACCTACGCCAGTCGGCAGATAATGCTAGAGTGAACTTCTTGCTATACAGCTGAAAATATTAATTTTGTGGAATGCCCCTTTCAGGGATGTTTCCTAGTTGTCTATGCTCTAAAGATTTTGTTCAAACTCATCAAGTACAATGTAGCATGCATGTGTGAAATGTCTCAAGTTTAGATCAGTTTTGCAATATGCACTGTGTTGTCTGAACTGATCCTTGTAAAATTGTTATTGTTTCTTGTCAATTGTTAAATATGGGAAAAAAAAGATTTACTTTCTGAAAGAAAAATAACATTAATGACGTCTCTTGATTAGGTTAGGATCTGATGAATTTTTATTTTAAAAGGCAAGCAAATCACGTGGGAAATTAATTTTCTCTGATCTGTTTAATGTCATTAAGTGGGCTTTCCAGGATGAAGCACTTTTTTCACCGATTTATCTCAGTTTCTGTTGGGGCCGGCTTTCATCGCTCTTCTATAAATTTAACAAAAGATGCTGTGTAAAGAGCGAAAGATGTATTTTGCTTTCATGATAATTATAAATTCGTATTAAAATTGGAGAAACGTGGAGCTCAATTTGCCTAAGTTCTTGCATCTTTGCATACTCCATTTTAATATCGAAAATGTGCTAGGATATTTGTCCTTGGACATTATCTGTTCCTCAAAGCGAACAGTTTTCCTCGAGCTCCACTCTCGGAAGCGAACAGTTTTCCTCGAGATACGCTGTGAGCTTTGAGGAACAGATAATGTCCAAGGACAAATATCGTAGCATATTTTCGCGCCACATGGTGGCTATTATGTTTATTATCCCTCAAATCTTTTTCGCAACGCGCACAGTTTTGAAAACTTGGGAATATTCTCGGATAGTCCCCAGGTTTAGCTGGAGAAATATTCGGTCACGTGACGTGTTTACAGCAATCGCACGCGAGCGAAGATATTTGATGGATTATATATACCTTCTAGCAATGTGACATGTTATTCCACCAATTAGTCCGTCTCATTGTTCAAACTTGTTCTGGTTGCCTCATGAGTGGGTAGGGGAAGTAGGAAGTGAGCCGTTTCCACAGGATAGTACTTGTTAACATCTGCCCTCAGACATTGGGACCATTTTTTTAAGTGTGAAACTACCTTCATTTAGTGTTTAAATAGTATGGCATCAGTGATTCTACAATGATAGCATAATTTGTTTTAGGATAGCCTGATTTTACAATGTAAACTACAGTTGAGATAACTCATTTCTTATACCTGGCTCATTTATAGGCATCAGGACGGTAACCACAAACTCATCAGATGGAGGTTTGTCATACATGGGGCTATTGATGGCTTTTCAAGAGTAGTTGTATTTCTTTGCTGCAGCTCCAATAACAAAGCTGAAACGGTTCTTCAGTTGTTTCGGGGAGCAGTTAGAACATTTGGCCTTCCTACAAGAATGCGATGCGATCATGGCACAGAGAACATTGAAGTGGCTCGTTTTATGTTAAATGCTCATGGAGTTGAAGGGTCTCACGTGCTAACAGGCCTTTCCGTACATAACCAACGTATTGAACGTCTATGGGTTGATGTCGTGAGGTACATAGTCACACCATACAGAAACATATTTACTTACTTAGAAAGCTTTGGCTTGCTTGACCCACTTAATGAGCTACATCTGTTTGCATTGCACTACGTTTACAAACCAAGGATCAACAGAAGCATAGAGGAATTTGTTTTGCAGTGGAATCACCACGGTTTGTCTTCAGAGAGATGCCAAACACCCTTGCAGCTAATGATTGAAGGTCTGTACAATTGTCTTCCTGATTTGAGTGATACAGAGACTGTGTCAGATGACTATGGAGTTGATGATCTTGCATCAATGCCCGAGTTACAAACAGACAACAACATTCAAGTACCAGGGTCAGAAATTGAACTTTCTCCCTCACAGCATGATACACTGGCACTGGCTGTAAACCCTCTCAGTGATGACCAGAATAGTGGGGTTAACGCATACTTGCAAGCTGTGGGTGTCATTGCTAATTTTGTGCACCAATAACAGTGATGTATTACCCGACTGTTGCACCTTTGCCCCCTTCAAGATCCAAATAGCTAAATTCTTCCCGAAATATTTAAGAACTTCGCTCATGTGGCTCAGCGTAGTTGTTATCTTATATTTTGAGCCCCTCAATTAAAGTTGTACGGTTATGTAACTTACTAGATTGCTTATGTGTACTTTAATGTCTTGGTATAACAAGGCATTGATAGCAGTCCCTGCAGAGGGGGCTTCAATAAAATGTATGTGCATAAAGCTGTCCTGGATCCATCAGCATTGATGTTATGGAAAAGACTATGTCACTGCAACTTACCCTAACCCTCATATATGTGGGAGTTCATTCTGTTTTGGATAGCAACTGTAAATTACAGATTTCTTTACACAGTAATTGCAGTTGTGAGTCGATGCTTTTGGTTAGAGTGGTTTTCGATGGAGTGTCAAAAGTAATTAAAAAATTGCTTTGGTTTTGACTAGGATTTACTTACAATCGGCGACAAAATTAGTTGAGACACTTGCCAACAGAGCACACTGGCAACGACACATTCATTGTTTGCAAAGAAAACTTGTCCAGAAAGTACGTTTCCGGGATACCCCTCCCTCCCCCACCCTAATCAATGTTGTACCGCTGTCGACAAGGTTCGTAGAAAACAGAAAAACACAACATTGTCCCGGGGGCGCGGGGGAGGGGGCCATTTGCGCCGCCGAGCTTGAAATCGACTCTAAAGGATAAGAGTGTCTCAACAATTTTGACGCCGATTGTCTGTATGAAAAAACTTTGTATGAAGTGTAATGACGACTTCTGATAAGCGTTTTTTTGCATTAATATATGAAATATACACATTTAAATGGCGTTTATGCGTTGTCATGTCATATCGGAATCAGAACATATATTAAATCACCTTTTTCTTTATTACGGTGATGTAGCAGTCACTGGTATGATTGCGGACATTTCAGTGTCGAACATGGTTTTCACACAGAACATTTCTAACGAGATCAGAGCATGTAAACGCTTGCCATAAGGGCATGTATACGCTTGCCATCTATTTGCGAAGGGCGGAAAGTGAATGATATTGTCAGGGGAAGTGATATCTCACGGGCTTAGATGTACCGCATTCTAAAAAAAGAGAAATTTTAACGCAAGTAATCACTACCGAGAACGTCATTTACAACGGCCAAAATGTGGATGTCGAACGCGCAGCGAAGTTAAGTTCATGCCACAAACGCTTATTATTGAGAGGAAGGACATCGTACTAAATAATGACAATTTCAAGACGATTTGTGCAGTGTTTTGGATTTGACATACCTTGAAATAAAGTGATACTTTCGGAACATTGCGTGACGTTTAGCATTCCCTTTTGAAATTCACCATACATAATTCCATTTCAACTTGTTACAAGGGATATGACCCATGAAAAAGAGCGAAATATAAATAGCAAAGACAGTTTATAACTCCTGGGACAAAAAAAGAGCAGCAAACAGTGCTGTACTCTGATTTTAGGAACTCCGCGGAGGAGTGGCCACGAGTAACACGAGTAACCATAATTAACAAGTAGAATAATTACATTATCTTTTTATAATAATCTTGTGGTTACTCGTGGTTACTCGTGGTTACTCGTGGTAAATGAGAAAATATTGTTTCTTTACTCCCAAAAACATTCATTTCCCACCAAAACCAGCTCTGCAAAGCATCTGCGACAAGGTGGAAAGTCTTTTTGCACCGACATAGCAATTTGAGCGTGGAAAGTAAATGTGTTCCCCGGCTGTAACAGCCACCATGTCTGTTTCGCATTCATCTGCGACACCACTTCGACCAACAAAATCGGCTTCTTCTGATGAATTGGAGTTAGAGGCATAACCCTTTAACAAATCCATACTTTAACGCTACTGACAAATAGCGTATTAAAGAAGGCAAAAGTGAACAGGTCCTTTGCACTTACGTCACAATCTTCGCTTCGCACAGGACAACGCATTTTTCACGCTCGAAAACGAGAATAATAAACTATCCGCATTTTTTTAGACCTGTAAAAAGTCTTTCACTCATGTGGTCATATTGATGGACAGACTGGACTATAGGTGCCCGTATAAAGGGTTTAAAGGAAGTTTTCTGAAAAAGACAATCGGCGACAAAATTAGTTGAGACACTTGCCAACAGAGCACACTGGCAACGACACATTCATTGTTTGCAAAGAAAACTTGTCCAGAAAGTACGTTTCCGGGATACCCCTCCCTCCCCCACCCTAATCAATGTTGTACCGCTGTCGACAAGGTTCGTAGAAAACAGAAAAACACAACATTGTCCCGGGGGCGCGGGGGAGGGGGCCATTTGCGCCGCCGAGCTTGAAATCGACTCTAAAGGATAAGAGTGTCTCAACAATTTTGACGCCGATTGTAGTCAAATTGGAAAGTAATTGGTTTGGTTTTGGATTTACTACACTCAATTGAAAAGTGCTCTAACCCACAAATTGTAAACACATTCTTCCACCCTTTATCTAAAAGCTTGATTTAAGACTGAAAACCATGGTTAATCATTTTTTTGTTATCTTTAGTAATCTGATATATCTTGGTAAAATTGCTTCTATAGTCAAGAAAACAGCATTTCAGACAAGGATAGAGAACTCTCTTCGGATAAGTAGAGCAGATCAGGTGTTGAGAAAAAACATTCAACAGAGAATGGGGTTTGCAGTACAGTTTGCTTCAGCGAACTTGGTATGGCAGCACTAATTTGAAAGTATTGCAGGTAATTAAATTTCAACCCAAATTTTTCATTGCATTCTTCAAGATATAGAAATTTTCCGTCTTTTCTTAAGAGGTCTTGCACATAATAAATCCATGCTTGAACCAAGTTTTCCAAAACAGTGCTGTTCGATCAATTGTTATGTCCTTCTGTGTTCCAAAGTAGAAATTTTCCTCTGGGTTCTCCTTGCATGTACTGCTCATTTCTAAAAATATCCCACTAGTTCGTGATTTTTCCTGCAAACCTGCATTCCTGTGAGGAAACATTTAGCACAGAGTGAATACAGGAAATTTTCACTAGAACAACTGACACGATGTGGAAAACACTTAAACACTTTATTGTACTTCCATAATCATCACTTCCACATGATCAGGAAAAAAACATTAACAGAATAACAACAACAAATTCGAAGGAACTCCAAGTACCAGGGTGGTAATTATCAGAGATACATCACTGGGTAAACAAATATTGACAGGTGCAAGGAATGTAAGCTTATACTAGACAAGTAGTACTTATTCAGTGGCTACATCACTTACAATCATGTAAAGCACACCTGTTCCTGACAATACAAGTATAAATGCAAAACATGCACTTGTCTTCCCAAAATTAAATTTGTAAACATGATGCATTATTGAGTAACTGGAGAAACTGAGATTTTCACATGTGCTGCAAAAACAATATCAAGGAAACAGTGCAGTCTGCCAACATTAAATGGAATATATCTTGATATACTAAACACAGTTGAATGACTTAGTTTTAGAAGTCAGAACAGCCTCAATAGAAGATGAAAACGTTTCCTGGTTGGGAAACACTCGAGGAAAGGTTATGGCCATGAGGCATGTGGAAGCAAATATGGATGTGACATTGTGAAACTTAACTTCAATATTGCCTAGGCCAAAGTTTGGCAACCGTGGTGTACCAGTTGTAAAAACGAGAAATTGTGTCAGAGTTTCTTTGGATGCAGTTTCCAAGAATTCTATTAGATACCCCTGAATAGATGTTTCATCTGCAGTCATTGTCTGCGGGAATTCTAAAACTTTAATAACATCACTATGACTCCATTCCTTGTCGTTTGGGACAAACAGCTCTTGGAAGAG
This sequence comes from Montipora capricornis, assembly GCF_036669925.1. Lineage (NCBI taxonomy): Eukaryota > Metazoa > Cnidaria > Anthozoa > Scleractinia > Acroporidae > Montipora > Montipora capricornis. The sequence goes on along the minus strand of NW_027180001.1, from coordinate 14,385 downwards.
CTCAGGGTACTCTTTCATCTTTGCACCAAATGATGTTTGCAGTCCCTCTCTGATTTGATCAAGCAAAATTTTGGGACGTCCCAGGCACTATAATGCCTTGCAAAACGATCAGCTTGTTTGAATTCTGCAAATAGAAATGCATTTGTTAAGCATCTACCGGTAGGAAATTGCTAGCTGTGATTTTGTGATTATATAAGTTGGGTGTTTTCTGTTGATAATACAATCTATCTTTGAGATGACATGTGGAGATGCATATTTTACAATGGGTTAATTCTTTCCAATAGAGAGAACATTTGCATAATTACCAAAGATGTTATCTATCTTATTTAACTATTTTCTATTTACTTCAGCTTGGCTTTGATGATAATATGTCACAACATCAAGTAAATAGAACAACAGTGAACTTACACTCAATGTCACTCAAGGTTTCATCTGCGTCCAAAGTTGACACATCACTTGTGCTTGCAATCTGTGGAAATACACGAAACAGGACAATTATTGTTTTGTCCACCAGAATTCTTAAAAGTACTTCTAGAATTGTATTTCTCAAACTCATTGATAATTCATCAAGTCAAGACAAAGGAAATCACAATCGTGAAGAAGGTTTGGATACCCGGTCCTAATTAGCATAAATTTCGACGATTTCACTTCTCTGTTTACTCCTTTGGTTTTGTTTCGATTGAGAAGATGTATCAAACATGAGAGAAGTGTCTCATCGGCTATCCAAACAGCTCGAATTTTGTCAAAAATACTCCGCTGCGCGTCGTATTTTCATCTCTTCTTGGTGTTTGGCTAGCCCGATGAAACACTGTCTCTCATGTTTTATACATTACTTCAAGCCATTTCTTTTGCTTTGTTGTCTTTTTTGTTCATATAGAAACAATGAACAGAAAAGTACTTGCAACTTTTCCATGAATTGAACATATCTGTTATTTTGCACTAAGGGTCAGAAAGTGTAGGTTACTAAAAGTATACTTGCCTTGTCAATGAAATGTTTTGTAGAAACAGTGCAGTCATTCACAGAAATTTTCTGCACAGTAGCATCAAAATCACCAGTGGCTAGATAGTGGTAGACAGGCGGACTGAATACAGGGAAACCAGGCCCACCCTGAAGGATGCTATGGGTTATCATAGTACCAACAAGTTTCATGATACCAGAAACAACCATAGTGGAGTTGTAAATGGGAGTTTTAAAGTTGTCACCATAAAAAAACTGTTGTAAGATCTCTTGCAGTAGTTGGGTATAAAACTGGCGTGTTACACCCCATGTGTCTGCTGCAGGCTGCCCTTTGTAAACAATACGCACCCTCGTCCTGGCATCAAATTTGGAGTCTTTATAGTATGCAAAAGCGTCATTTAAGATATCATCTTCATCCACTTTAACTTTTTCCTTGTCACTGCTGAAATTCCTCTGCATTTGCTCAATTATTTCATGTAGGGTGACTACATCATGATCCTTAGGAAGAAATGTTGGTTGCAAGAGAACTCTATCACAGTCTGAAATGTCATTTGCTACATTTGATGACAATGCAAGGGCTGCCATTTCGACAGTGACATGAATATCTAATGCATCTTGCAACTCTTCTGTACTGTAGGATGGAAACATTTCCATCAGTTTCATCAGCTTTTCTCGTTCACTTAGCACGGATGACGGTCCAGGCATTGGCAACTCTTGAGGAGAGGAACTGTTTGGAGTGCTTGAGATTTTCTTAACCTTGGTTCCAGTAGCTGGTTCACACTCTCCATCACTGCAAGAAGGAATGTAGGAAGGAGCAAGAAACTAAGGGAGACAATTAATGCAAACACAGAGCACTTCAAAAAACATCATGATGAAAATAAAAACAGGAAATAATAAGCTTTCAAGAAGCTTTCATGGTAAATTTTA